>NC_051403.1:46552710-46591139 GCF_015228065.2 Penaeus monodon
GTGTAGGGTGAGGCTTGTCAGCACACCCCGTCAGGAATGGTGAAAAGGTGAGTAGACAGCGTTGACGTGCGATATTCAGAGGAAGAGAGGTGCGAGTGCGGCCCGGCATGCTGGCCCTCAAACCACGTGACATCCATGTTGACGTTTGAGAGCTGGTCGGGCTCAGGGTGGCACTGGGCAAGGGCACTGCTCTTCCTCGGGCGGGGATGCACACTCAGCTGCTCAAGAGAAGCACTTTAGTTGAACCTTCGACAGCTGTCATGACTGTTATAACCTTCTTTTCTGCTGATAAAAAACTTACATTAAATACTAAAACAACTTGCAACATTTTGCAACGAAGGGTTGCATCTCATCCCACCCTCATAAAGTATTTCTTGTGTCACTTCCATGTCTAGTTAAATATAAACCCTTTTCGCAGTCGCCTTTGTACTCAGGCGATCGCGAAAGGCTGTAAACAAGTCCTCGTGTTTTTGTTTACATTACTTCGGTCCGTCGGCGCATACCTGGCGAAAGGTGTGCCTGATTGTCCGTCGCAAGTGATACCAGCCCGACGCTTTGGGCTACCTGGTATGAGTGGGGTTTACCTGACGTGTGTGGCTTGCCGTTTTGTTTACCTGACCTCAGCCTGCACTTAGCTGGGACTTCACCTGACATCGGAATGCGGGTATGTCTGGCGGGTACCGGGCATATCACGTGACTGGTGTGTCGTTTTTATTATTTATTTTTTTTTACGCGAGTCAAGTGGTTTGCGTGTCTTCTCTTTGCCAAAACAAGTGGTTTGTGTATGCGTGGATAGTACTTGTACCTGGCATAAGCTGAGACAAGTGGATTTTGTATCTGGTATTTGACTTGAGGTAAGTGGATTGTTTGCAGGGTATTTTTTTGAGACAAATGGAGTGTGTGTCTGGTATTTACTCGAGGCAGGTAGGCTGTTTGCCTGGTACGGTCGGATTTTATGCCTGGTATTTACAAAAGGTAAGTGGGCACAGGCAGGTATTTATCTAAGGCAATTGGGCAGTGTGTCTGGTATTTAACTCGAGTGGTTGGATTGTGTGCCTGGTATTTTGGCTGGAATTGAGAGGGCAGTGTGTATGGCATTACTTATAAATCATGTATGCTGTTTTAACGTGATTCCTGAATTTAAACTGATTGTGAACACTATACAACATATCACATTCTTAGTGACTAGTTTATGCACACTTTTCATAAGGTTATATCTATACATATTTTTCACATTGTATGGTTTTGTGAGTAGCTTGCGCCTATCAATATCTCATTTACTTAATATGAATCGGTTTTATGTAAAAATAACTGAATGCAACACCGTATTTTTCCTGTGCAATATACATGTTTTGTAACAATCCAGATTATATTATTAAACGTTGTTTTAATGTTTATTTTTTTAAAGTTTCCACTGTTTTCTCATCCTATTTTGGTATGCAAGTAACCCTGACCTTAATTTGTTTATATCAACTGGTTGTTTCAGACGAGTAATTTCATATCATAATGGTTTTGTTTCTTGTTTTTCATATTTTACGTTTGGTTATCTGTATTGTATTTATCGTTTTATTTATGTTCAAAGGGAGCTTTGCTTTCTCAATTTCTCATTATATAATTTGTATTATTTTCGTCTTTGGGTCATACATTTTTGCTTACGCTATGTATAATTTTCAACTTGTGATTAATAATCTATATCAGTTGTGTATCATGTTCTATGTCGAGGTTAATTACATGTACGTGTATATGTTTGTGTGTACATTAATGTGGGTACATGCTTTTTAATTTGTGTGTGTATATCTGTACGTTAATGTGTATGAGTGCTTGATTATGTAAGTGTGTATGTTTGTGTGTACATTTATGTGTGCGTGCTTCATAATTTATGTACGTGTGTGTGTGCTCTTACTAATTTATGTGTGTATGTTTGTGTGTACATCAGTGGATGTATTTTATTAATTTATGTATGTACGTTTGTGTTTACCTTAATGTGTTTGTGTGCTTACTAATTTATGTATATCTGTGTGTACATTAATGTGTGTATTGATATGTGCGTGCGTGCTTATTCACATGCCTGCGTATTCTTGTTACGAGTGTGGGCAAGCTAGTACACATGTATATGAGCTCGTTTACAAGCAGCGTGAATGAACGACAGCCATCCATCTTCGCCATGTAACTCGTCATAATAGGCCTATCCTCGTAGTTGAACGGCTATTAGGCTGAGTAGGCCTCCTCGTTGCCTCAAGATGATGAAAGCTTACGAGCTGCGGTCTCCTGTGATTCGCTTAAGAGTACGCTATCGAATGCGTTATATATATATATGTTGATTATATTATACTGTGGGAGGGTAAGGGAGGAGAAGAGGGGGTGGGGGAGGGGGAAGGGGGATAGGGGTGGGTGGGTACTTCGTGTTCTTTTTGCATGAAGCGTAATGCTTGAGCTCTCGTTGCCATACGCTGGTCTGCTCTTTTATTTATTTTTTTTCTCTCTCTGACTTTCTACATTACGGTTATTTCACATTTTCTGGCCGTTCTTTCTGTAGGCGGTTTGTGAGATGCTTCTGCCCGGCGCCTTTGGGGTCGGTCGTGCTGCCCAGGACTTCACTCTGGTTTGGTTTGTGACTTTGTTGTTTGACGAGATATGGCAGATGGACGGGCTTGTAAACACATAGATATACAGACATAACACACACACACACACACACGCACACACACGCACACACACGCACACACACGCACACACACACACACACACACACACACACACACACACACACACAAGCAAACAAACATATACACATTAATGTTAACATCTGTTCATAAATATGTTCATTACCCTACATAAATTCACCTACGAATTATTTATAAATTTGTTCATTACCCGATTTAAAAAATCCGTGTAAGTAATCAAAGGACAAAAAGAGAGAGAGAGAAAAAAAAAATCAACCAAAGAAAGGAAAAGTGAAAATAGAAAACACGACACCCAAAGAGAGAGAGAGAAAGAAAGAGAGAGAGAGAGAAAAGTCAAAACAGAATTCAGATCTTATCCCAAAATCTCGGTGAAGATGCGGTTATGACTCGTGCCAGAGGGCGTAGGAGAGAGAGAGAGAGAGAGAGAGAGAGAGAGAGAGAGAGAGGGAGGGAGGAGGGAGGGAGAGAGAGAGGAGAGAGAGAGAGAGAGAGGAGAGAGGAGGGGAGAGAGGAGAGAGGAGAGGGAGAGGGGAGAGGAGAGGGAGAGGAGATGGTGAGGAAGGAGAAATGGAGGAGAAGAAGGGAGGGGGAGAGGGAGAGGGAGGAGAGAAGGAGAGAGGGAGAGGAGGGGAGAGGAGAGAGAGGAGAGTGAGGAGGAGAGGGAGAGGAGGGGAGAGAGGGAGAGGAGAGGGAGAGAGGAGAGGAGAGAGAGAGAGAGAGAGAGAGAGAGAGAGAGAGAGAGAGAGAGAGAGAGAGAGAGAGAGAGAGAAAGAGAGATAGAGAGATTAAGACATTTTCGTAAATGTTACATGTACTTTGTGTCTGTAAGAATGTATATAATATTTTTTTGTGTGTGTGTTTTTTTATACATTGTGAGCTTGTGATATATGTTTATCAGATAAACAGAGCATGTTTGCATATACTTATATAGCTGAATGTATGAATTCAAATGTACTCGAACAGATATATTAACAAGCACACACACACACACACACACACACACACACACACACACACACACACACACACACACACACACACACACACACACACACACACACACACACACACACACACATGTACACGCACACACACACACACACACACACACACACACACACACACACACACACACACACACACACACACACACACACACACACACACATATATATTATACGTGCGTATATAGGTATGTCTATTTATCTGTCTATATATTCATATAGTATGCCTGTATGATATTATCTGGTAGTGCTATAATAATAATGATGTGTAACAAAATAGTGAAAACAATCACATATCAACTCTACTATAAACAACAACGAACTTCCAACCTCTCGGAAATTTAGAAAATAAGGCAAACCCCAATCTCAAAACTTTAACCTCAATACCCCGCAGGTCAGTCTTTCAGTCCCTTCCCGGTTCCCCGCGTAGGCCCAAGCTGCCACGAGAAATTCCTCCCCGGACAGAGGAGGAGGCGGGAGGAGTATGTCAAAGGCGGAGTGCGCTGCCCGTAGAATTGTGACGAAAGGGGGGTGGTGGTGGCTGTGAAGGAGTGAGAGGTGTGTGGATATTAAGAAGACGGGGGGATATAACTATAACATCGGTGAATGTTTGTCTCTCTGTTAATCGGCATGTGTATTTGTATATTCATACAGAGAGAGAGAGAGTTGGGAGGGAATGAGGGAAGGAAGTAAGGGAGGAGGGAGGAAAAGAGAGGGAGGAGGGAGGAAAAGAGAGGGAGAAGGAAGGACAGACAAAGAAGGAGACAGACATAGACATACAGAGTTAGAGAGAGAGAGAGAGAGAGAGAGAGAGAGAGAGAGAGAGAGAGAGAGAGAGAGAGAGAGAGAGAGAGAGAGAGAGAGAGAGAGAGAGAGATAAAAAATGAGAACTTCTTCCGTGAGATAAAATCAAATTGTTTTCGAGTGAACTATATGGTCGCTTCAGAAGTCACATCCCGTGAACCACACACGCTGCACCCATCTCTAACTCATACTTCCGTGGATAGATAAACATGTAGGTCGATAGATGTTTAGTCATTTATGTGGACTCTATATTTCATCCACATATATTTTGTGTTTATGCTTTGAAATCGTGTTAGAGGGCAACCCAAAAGAGCCAGGTGTAATGTCCCCTTTTATGTTATATATATTCTTCGTGATATTTACGGGCGCAGGACATGTGTAATGTGTATCGTGCGATTCAATTACTAAAGCTTGTGCCCCAGACTTCCCAAACCTACCTAACGTGGTTTGATTTTGGAGAAAAAAAAGTCACTCATGAACTGAGTTAGACGGTGGCAGTGTCTCGTGCGAAGCGGTTGGCGGTTCGTCAGCGTCTGTGATTGTCAGGGACTTTCCAAAACCCTTGAAGGCTAAAGGGTTACATGATCCTATGATACAGTTAGCATATGTAAACTTTGTTTGTGATACTTGCCGTTAATAACCCAGTTCTGAAAATGCATAGATCCTAGTTTTGTTAACGGCAATCGTGGTTAAATAAGAGTAAAAATGAATTGAGAGTAATTGAAATAAGAGTGAGATATATAAAGTTCAAGTTATCGAAGGTGGCGTGTGGTGGCCGTAGAGTCGCGCCGAAGGTATGCTCAGCCTTCTCCCTCCCCTTCCTCTCCTGCGCGTCCTCCACCTCCCCCGCCCCTCCTCCTCCCTCTTCTCCCCCTCCTCCACACCACTACCACCACATCCACCACCATCACCACCTCCTCCTCCTCCTCCTCCTCCTCCTCCTCCTCCTCCTCCTCCTCCTCCTCCTCCTCCTCCTCCTCCTCCTCCTCCTCCTCCTCCTCCATCTCGTAGTCCGCAGCCTCTCCACTCCCTCCCCTCCGCCTCTCGTGCTGACTGTAGACTTGTCTCGTAGTCATTTCTGTCTTTGTGTTGCACCATAGACAGCCTGGCACACGGGCGACTCGCCGGCTGTGTCTTAATGCGGTCCTTCGATTAGGTGGCCGGCAAGCGTGTAATCTGATGACGAGTTAGTTAAGCGAGCAGTTTAGTTGTTCCGACGCACACAAACAAGCATGCGAGTATAGGAGTGGGGTCTGCCTGGCTTGGCGGTTAACAAGCAGTCTCACTGGCTGTTTGGCTGATTGGCTAACAGGTACATGATTAGGTGGCTGTCTGGCCGGCCTTTGTGGCGAGTCTCCCTCGAGTAAAAGGTTACCATTTTTGTGTAGAGGGCGCTGCCTTTCTGGTAATCTGTGTATGTCTGAATGGGACCACCTTTATGCACGTTTTCTTCTCCTTAAGAGTGTCCCGTAGCGACTTGAATGAGCACATGGTACCGCTGCGGAGGACACATAGCGTTCTCGCGGAGTCCCGGCGCGCGCGCCATGACGGTGGCAACCGTTGAGACGTCATAATTACATGAGCCAGAAGTCGCCAACGGCTCCCGAGTGCGCATGCGTCGCGGTTGTGAAAGGTCAGCCTTTAGTGTAGCAAAGGTCCCGTAAACCACACTTTGCTCGCAGACTGAGACGAGTTTTTGAACGGACTTCGCTTGACTTCCCCGCGCGACGCTCCTGCTGTCCTTCCCGTCCGCACGCCTCTGGAATGTCGTCTGCGAAATCCCTTTTCTTGATCGGTTTGATTGGGGTTGATGATTCTGTTTTGTACCGTACCGAGGTGTGTTGCTTAGGAGGATTGTCCTGTATCATTTTGGTCGACAACTACCAAGAACTCCGCTTCGTTTAATCGGTTTCACGACAACCGCGGATTATTTCACCTTTAGTTTGCCTTACGCTCCTCTCCACTTATCCAGATTTTTTCCCCACATCGAATTAACCCTAAAGTTGCGAACCTGTTCTTCCTGTCTCTTATTTATCTCCACCTTCCTCTTCCTACAATTTGCCAATCCCTTTCATCGCCCTTTTCCCTTTCTCTTCGACTGTTTTTTTTTTACGCAACCTTCCTGGACATAAAAATCCCTTCCCCCCTCTCCCCCCCCAGGTCACCTCCCTGGGTCACAGGTCATCTCGAATCTCGCCTCTTTTCTCGCGTCTCCTCGCCTCATTTACCTCGAGCTCGCGGCAGAAATAAAGTCGATAATTACCTCTCTAAAATGGAACTATTGAATATGTAAATTCAGACATTAAACCGATAGCGGAGTTTAACACCCGATAAATTTTATCACTGATACACATTAGTAATTAGGGCTGAGGGGGAGTCGTAGGCAGGTTGATGGGGTCGCCAAAGGGGCGGTTCTCTCTACGTTTCATCTCCGAGTCCTGGGAGGAACAGAGGCTCGTGGGACCCAATGCTCGTTGTCTCATTACCCAGGATAAGATTTTTTTTTTTTATTGATCGGATCTTCATTTGAGCTGCGTTTTTTTCCCCGATAGATACATTTCTCCTCCAAAAGTGATGTTTATATGTTTCGTTTTCCTTTTTTCTTCCCCTTTCTCCTACCCCTCTGTTCACCTTCCTTTCCCATCCTCCCTAATCCCATCTGCCTTTCTTTCGTCTGTCACCTCCCCCTCTTGTCCATCCCTTCCCTCACTTTCCTTCCCTCTTTCCACTCTCCCCCTCTCCCTCTCCCTCTCCCCTAAGTCCCTGTTCTCATCCTAATTCACCCCCTCCCCCTCCCCCAACCTTTACTGTTCATCTTCCTCCCAGCTGTTCCCCAACGTCCATCGGAGGTTGGCGATGGGCGGGGGAGGAGGAGGGGGAGGGAAGGGAGAGAAAGAGGGAGGAGAGTGAAAAGGGAAAGGGAGGAGGGGGATAGAGGAGGGAGAGGGGGACGGGGAAGGAGGAGGGGTGGTAATTGTGGGAAGAGGAGGGAGATAAAAGGAGAAGAGAAAAAGGAAGGTCAAGAAAGGTATAGGAAAAAGAGAAGCAAAAATAGATAAAGAGGAAGATCAGAGAGAAAATGGGGGGTGGAAAAGAGGGAGGGGAAGGGGGGCGGGCGTCAAATGACCCCAAACACCACAAGGGACGAGTAATTAGCGATGCAGCAGGACACCCTCCGCCCTCAATCGGTCATTAGGTTATCACCCTCGCTCTCCGCCCTGATATCCTAATATCCTGATGCCCCAGTATCCTCATGCCCGTTTCCAATACCCTACTATCCAAAGGCTCTGGTCCAATACCCTAACATGCTAATGACCTGATACCCCAATATCCCAATGCCCTCATTCCTGACTGTTCCGATTTCCTGTTTCATGCCATATAATTAAAGTATATGGTATCAGTGTGCCCTAATGCTGCAGTGTCGAAATATCCTGATATACTAGCGACCTCGTGTCCTAGTGGTCCAATGTCCTAAAATCCCAATGCCCTGATCTCCCGATGCCCAAAAGATCCCGATATCCTACACGTACTTTTATTCTGGCATCCAAATATCCCAATTTCCTAATATCCTAATACCCTTTTTATCCCAACAAAATATCCTGACACCATGTCCTATTGCCCTAAAATCCCCAAATCCTTCATGTGCTAACATCCTAACGCCCACGTGTCCTAATGACCCAGTGTCCTAATATCCCAACGACGAAGTATCCTAAAATCCTAACATCCTAATATCCTAGTATCCTAATATCCTAATGGCGCGCTACCGTCGACCGCCATGACTTAGACCCCCCACCCCCACCCCACCCCACCCCCTATCTGCCCCGACGTTCTCACTGTTCTTATCTGCTCTCACTTGCTTGTTCTCTCGTTCGCTTATTATCTAGTTGGCTTGTTCTCTCGTTCGCTTGTTCTCTCGTTCTCCTGTTCTCTCATTTGCTTGTTCTCTCGTTTGCTTGTTCTCTCGTTTGCTTGTTCTCTCGTTCGCTTGTTCTCTCGTTCACCTGTTCTCTCATTTGCTTGTTCTCTCGTTCGCTTATTCTTCCATTCGCTTATTCTCTCGCTTATTCTTCCATTCGCTTGTTCTCTCGTTCGCCTGTTCTTTCATTTGCTTGTTCTCTCGTTCGCTTATTCTTCCATTCGCTTGTTCTCTCGTTCGCCTGTTCTCTCGTTCGCTTATTCTTCCATTCGCTTGTTCTCTCGTTCGCTTATTCTTCCATTCGCTTGTTCTCTCGTTCGCCTGTTCTTCCATTCGCTTGTTCTCTCGTTCGCCTGTTCTTCCATTCGCTTGTTCTCTCGTTCGCTTATTCTTCCATTCGCTTGTTCTCTCGTTCGCCTGTTCTTCCATTCGCTTGTTCTCTCGTTCGCCTGTTCTTCCATTCGCTTGTTCTCTCGTTCGCCTGTTCTTCCATTCGCTTGTTCTCTCGTTCGCCTGTTTTTCCATTCGCTTGTTCTCTCGTTCGCCTGTTCTTCCATTCGCTTGTTCTCTCGTTCGCCTGTTCTCGTTCTTGAGTTCGTGTTGTGCAAGTTGTCCACATTCCATCCCTTCTTGAGACGCGGGCCGAATGCCACCGCCAGGCGGCTCGTGACGGGATTGTGTGATGGAGGAGGGAGGGAGGGAGGGAGGGAGGGCCCTTTGTCGTTCGCTTATTCTCCTGTTCCATTATTTTCTCGTTCGCTTGTTGTCTCGTTCGCTCGTTCTCTCGTTTGCTAATTTACCTCTTCTGTTATTCTCTCGTTTGCTTGTTTTCTCGTTCGCATAATCCCCTCATTCGATTATTCTCTCCTTCCCTCTTCCCTTGCTCCTTCTCTTCTTCGCTCATTCTTTTATTCTCTCGTTCCTTCTCTCATTCGCTTATTCTACTCGTGTTCTTGTTCTTCCCTTCTTTCGTTCTTTTTTTTTTTATTTGCTCTTTTTTCTCCTCTCCCCTTTTCACTCTTTTCTTCTCTCCTTTCCTTATTCTTTTTTCATTTCTTCTAGTTATTTTTTCTTTCTTTATCTTTATCCCTTAATCCTCTCTTTTGTTTATATTTCTTTTTTCTCCCCCCTCTTATTTCTCTCTCTTCCCTCTCACCCTTTCTACTCTCCCTTTACCTTATCCTCTCCTCTCTCCTCCCTCCCTCTCTTCCCTCCTTCCCCCTCAATTTCCTTTCTTACTTCTCCCTCCTTCCCTCCCACCTTTCCTCCCTCCTTTTTCCCCTCCCTCACCCTCCTCCCCTGCCGCCTTCACGTAATAACCTTGTGCCGTCGCTCGTTGTCCCCCTCGCCGCCGTGCACAACAGCGCAGCGCGCTTCTAGTAATATAATATATTTTTTCGTGCGTGAGTCTGCGTTGTTGCATCGCGCCGGTTGAAACCAGAAGCGGGCACAGCGCATGTTACGCACGCAATCTTAAATATAGATAGCTCGGTGTATGTGTTAGTGTTGATGCCTGGTTGGGTGGTATGATGGGTATAAGTTGTGATGCCGGTTAGTGTTGATGATCCTGCTAGGGTGGTGATGCTGTTAGTTGATGACCGGTTGGGTGAGCCTGGTTGAAGGTGTGAGGTTTAGGCTGGTACGACCTGGTTGGTGTGATGCACGGGTTTAGGGTGGGAGGCCTGGGTTTGGTGGATGACCTGGGTTAGGTGGTGATGACCTGGGTTAGGGTGGTGATGGCCTGGGTTAGGGTGGTGATGACCTGGGTTAAGGTGGTGATGGCCTGGGTTAGGGTGGTGATGACCTGGGTTAGGGTGAAGGTGATGACGTGGGAGAGCGTGGTGATCGAGGCGCGTGGTGATGACCTGGGTTAGGGTGGTGGTGGTGTAGGTTAGGGTCGGAATGGCAGAGCTTAGGGTGATGATGACCTTGGCAAGGTTGGTGATGACTAGGTTAGAGTGGTTATGACATGGGCGAGCGTGATGATCTAGGTCAAGTTGGTGATGACATAGGAGAAAATGGTGATGACGGGGTTGATGACTAAGTTTAGGATGTGATGACTTAGGGTGGTGATGACAAAGGGTGTGATGACCTAAGCTAGAATGATGGTGATAGACAAAGTTGGTGATGAACATAACACGTCAATGGGATAATGGGGGATTTCAGAGCTAGAAGGGAGTAAGATTATTAAAAGAAAATAAGTTGGTTATGGTTTAAGAAAGCGTGATATGGTGCACTCCCAAACCCACAAAATTCACTCGTTCATCCACTCTCTCAGTCGGTAGCTCACTCACTCGCAAGGTCTCTCACTCACTCATAAAATTCACTCATTTACTGTCACTAGCTCACTCACTCATTGTCTTAGTGACTCACTCGCAAACTCACTCATTAAAATCGCTCGTTCACTCACTTCATTCACTGTCTCACTCATTGACTCACTCGCACACCCGTAAAATTCACTCGTTCACTCACTCTTTCACTCGCTCACCCACTCGCTCACGCACGCACGCATGCGCACGCACGCACACTCACACTCACACCACACTCACACTCACACTCACACTCACACTCACACCACACTCACACTCACACGCACACTCACACTCACACACACACACACACACACACACACACACACACACACACACACACAAAGCGTTTCTATAGAACGTCAACAACTATCGAGTTCTTTGGTATGGAAAATAAAGAATGGCAACCGACTATTGAAAGAGAGAGAAAGCAAGTGGCATTAAAGGTGGAGGAGGAGGAAGTGGGAGAGGAAGAGGAGGAAGGAGAAAAATTATGATAATGATAATAATGGTGATGATAATGATAGTAATGATAATTATGATAAAAGAAAAAAAACAATAAGAAAAGGGAGAAAAAAGTAAAAGGAAAGAGGAAAAGAAAGAAAAAGAGATTAAGAAGAATAGCTGATGAAGAGGAAAAAAGGAAAAAGGAAAAATACAAAAGATGAAGAGCAAAGGGAGAATACGAAGAGAGAAAAAAAACGAATAAGAAAATGAGGAGAAGAAGAAGAAGAAGAAGAAGAAGAGGTGGTGGTGGTCCAGAAGATGGTGGGGTACAGCGAGGGAGGGAGGGAGGGGGAGAGGGGAGAGGGGGGAACGGAGACTTGCGAGTGACCAAGCAGCATTCCACACTCAGCCAAACACGGGTGTTGACTGGCCTGCTTGTGCCCGTGTGTGTACCCCTCCCCCCCTCCTGCCCCCTCCTCTGCCTGTTCCTGAGGTCCGTCCCCTTCTCCTTCTCCTCCTCCTCCTCCTCCTCCTCCTCCTCCTCCTCCTCCTCCTCCTCCTCCTCCTCCTCCTCCTCCCGTCCCCTTCTCCTTCCTCTCCTTGCCTCTCCCTTTCTCTCTCTTTCTCTGTCTCTCTGTCTGTCTCTATCTCTTGTATCTTCTCTTCTCTTTCTCTGCGCCTGTTTCTCTCTCTCTCTCTCTCTCTCTCTCTCTCTCTCTCTCTCTCTCTCTCTCTCTCTCTCTCTCTCTCTCTCTCTCTCTCTCTCTCTCTCTCTCTCTCTCTCCCTCGCTCGCTCGCTCGCTCTCATTTTTTTCCTCTCTGTCCGTTTTCTCTTTCTTTCTTTCTCTTTCTGTTTGTCTCTCTCTTTATCTCTTTCTCTCTTTCTCGTTTTTTTCTTCAACAATCAGCCACGTCTTTTTTAAAACCTCAGATACGTGATAGAAACTATTTTACAATTAGACTTATATTTTGCACTAATGATAATGTTGATGATGAGAATGATAAAGATATTGATGATAATCATCATGGTCATGATAATGATATTGGTATTGCCAGTAATGGTGATAATAATAGCAACAATAGTAATGGTAAAAATATGAGTAAGAATAGAAATTATAAGAATAGTAATAGTACTACTCGTAATAGGAATAATGATAACAATAATAATAATAATAATAATAATAATGTTGAAGATAATAGTGATAATGATAAAGAAATGGTAATAATAATGGAAATGCTGATAATAACAACAATGGTAATAATGATACTATTCTTATTATTATGGTTACTACTATTATTATAATAATCATTAGAATGATAAAAATGAAAAGGATATCCATTATCATTGCCTTAATGATAGACTTAATGTTAACAGCAATTTAATGAAAATGATATTAATAATGACAACAATAACAATTATATTTGTCATCATTATCACTATATTATTATCATCATCGTCGCTGTCATTATACTAGTAGTGCTACCATTGTGTTACTGTCATTATTTTTGCTTTTAGTAGGAGTATTAATATCATTTTCATTGTTCCCATTATTATTGTATCATTATTATCATTATTAATATTATCAGTATTATTATCATTACTATTATTAATGTTATTCTCCTTTTTATTATTATTGTTATAATTGTTATTATCGCTATTATTATTATTATCGTTATTTTCATTATTATTGTCATTATTAATATTATCATCTACTCTTACTGCTACTATCGCTATCACTATTATTGTTGTTGTTGTCATTATCATCATTATTGGTGTTATTACTTTTATTATAATGATAACAATTATTATTGTTATCACTATGATAAGAATGATAATGATAGTAATAATGAGGATGTTTACTATTATAATTATATTCATCATTATTATTACTATCATTATTTTCTTGGATAATGTTATCATTCATTTTGTCATCTTTAACATTATTGTTAACATTATCCTTAACTTTGTTATTCGTACTCCTCTTGTAGTAACAACTATTTCTACTACTACTAAAATTATTACTACTACTACTACTACTTCTACTACAGTTCTTACTACTACTACTACTACTACTGCTGCTATCACTGCTGTTAGTATTACTACTCTTATTGTTTTTACGTTACTGTCTAGGTGATGATGTCAAACAATACTACTGATGATGTCAGTGACAGCATGAATGGTGGTGGTAATCATGATAATTGCTACTCGGCGACTGACGCCAATAATGATAATGGGATGGGGGGGTGGTGATGATGATGATTATGATGATGGTGGTGATAATGATGTGATGATTATAACAATGATGTTGATTATGATAGTGATGATTATGGCAATGAGGATAATGATGACAAAGACGATGGTGGTGATGATAGTGGTAATGATAATGGCAATCACAGTGGTAATCATCATTATTCTACTGTTGATATCACTGATAATATTATCTAGTGAGAAATAGCAGACGAAAGCTAGGTCGCGATTGCAATTTCGATATTAAGTATTATAACTCAAAAATAAATAAATGAATAAATAGATAAATAGATAAAAAACGCTCGGGCTATTAAAAAAAAAAAAAACATAATTATAGTTTATTCATTCCTACACTTTGACATGAAACACACGCACGCACGCACGCACGCACACACACACACACACACACACACACACACACACACACACACACACACACACACACACACACACACACACACACACACACACACACAAAAAAAAAAAATTTATTCAACTCTACCTTTATTCATCACACAAAGTGACACGCATAAAACACACACAAAAATATATATATAAAAGTAAAGAATAATAAAAAAACAAATATTTAAAAGTAAAGAATAAAGAAAAATCTACGAATTTATCTCATTAATTACGACGAGACCGCTCTGTTTATTGGTCCGAGTGGCCGGCGATGGAAACTATTCCTCTTGACCTTGACTCTGCCTTGCTTCGTGGGGCGGGGGGGGGGAGGAGGAGGAGAGAAGAAGAAGGAGGAGGAGGAGGAGAAGAAGAGAAGAAGAGAAGGAAGAAGAAGAAGAAGAAGAAGAAGAAGAAGAGAGAGAAGAAGAGAGAAGAGAAAGAAGAAGAGAGAGAAGAAGAGAGAAGAAGAAGAAGAAGAGAGAAGAAGAAGAAGGACGAGGAGGGGGGAGAGGAAGGAGGAGACAGGAGAAGAAGAAGGAGGAGGAGAAAGAGAAGGAGAAGAGGAAGAAGGAGGAAAAGGAAGAGGAAGAAGAAGAGGTGGTGGCGGCGGTGACGATGGAGGTGGAGCAGATAGACAGTGAGATAAAGCAAGTGGGTGAGAAGAAGCGAGAGAGGAGAGGAGGGAGAGGAAGGAGAGAGTGGTGGCGGTGAGTGAGTGGTGAGGTGGGGATGAGACGAGTGAGTGAGTGAGCAAGTGGGTGAGAGAGTGAGCGAATGAGTGAGCGAGTGGGTGAGTGAGTGAGTGAGCGAGTGGGTGAGTGAGTCTCGGATGAGAATAGCGCCGATAACGAGTGAGATGAAAATGAAAATAAGGGCGAAAGAGAATGAAAATGAGGACGAGGAAGATGATGAGGATGAGGTTGACGAAGGGACAGGGGTTCAGGGGTTAAAACTTTTTTTTTTTAGATAAAAGTCATTCCGCGTTTGTTAGAGATTTTGATTTTATTTGGGATATCTTTATTACATAAAAAAACGAATAGCTATTTTCTTATCAATATCGCATTTGTTATAAGATCCTCGTTATCAACAATATTATTCTCCACGATCATTATCTCTTCAATATCATCATTATCAGATAAGACAATTAAAGAATATATGTTTCCGTGTAATTATGAGTGCCTGTGTATATTTGTGTAAGTTTGTGCATGTGTACGTAAGCGTGTGTATGTATGTGTGTATATATTCATGTGTATAACTACACTGAATGTGTATCTATGTTCATATAGAGTAAGCATGTGAGAGTGAACGAGTGCGTGAGTGGGTGAGCGAGTGAATTAGTGGGTGAGTGAGTGAGTGAGTGAGAGAATTAGCAAGTGCGTGAACGAGCGAGTGAGTGAGTGAGTGAGCAAGTGAATTAGCGGGTGAGTGAGTGAACGAGAGAATTAGCAAGTGAGCGAGTGAGTGAGTGAGTGAGCGAGTGAGTGTCTCGGACTGAATCGCATACCAGACGCACCAACTTGGAAGCTTCCTTCAGCCACTCCCTTGTCGTCCCCCCCTTGCCCCCAACCCCGCCCCCCCTCCCACAGCTCAGCCCCCCCCCCCCCGTCTCAGTCTCTTCTCGTGCCCCCTCTCCAACCTCTTCTTGTCCTCCCCTCCTCCTCCAACTCCTCCTCCTCTTCTTTCTCTTCCTCTTCTTCTGCTGCTCCTCCTCCTCCTCCTCCTCCTCCTCCTCCTCCTCCTCCTCCTCCTCCTCCTCCTCCTCCTCCTCCTCCTCCTCCTCCTCCTCCACCTCTCCTCCTCCTCCTCCTCCTCTTCTTCTTCATCATCATCATCATCATCATCATCATCATCATCATCATCCTTCTCTCCCTCCTCGTCTTCTCTTCTTCTTCTTCTTCTTCTGCTCCTCCTCCTCCTCCTCCTCCTCCTCCTCCCCCCTCCCCCCTTCTCCTCCTCCTCCCTCTTCCCCCTCCTCCTCCTCCTCCTCCTCATCATCTCATCTCTCTCTCTCTCTCATCCTTGCCCCCCTTCCTCTTCCCTTGGCCCCGCCCCTATCCACTCCTTCCCTTGGCCACGCTCCTTTCCTCTTCTTCCCTTGGCCACGCCCCTTTCCACATCCCACGCCCACTCGAAGTTCTATTCAATAACTATAGAAGAGTGTAGGCAGAAGACACCGTTTTTATCTTTCATTCAGTAAGTGTTAACTTTATTTTCTTGTCATTGCGATGTTGTTAATATAAGACATATTTTTTCAATAGTATTTAAAGAAAAGATTATTGGTGCTGTTGTCATTCTGTTTGTTATTATAGTTAAGAAAATACTAGGCCTATGCTAATTTTTTGTGTTTTTCTGATAACGATGGGTACCGATTGTCATGCTGATAATTGTTATTAGAACTGTTATTAACAATGTGAGGGTAACGATCTATTATAAGAATATTGGTACTAATTGGTGGTAAATATTTCGTAATTTCGGATATTCTTTCATTATCATCATTATCATCACCACAGCTATTATGAGCAACTGTGTCACCCCCCTCCCCCTCCCCTTCCCTCTCCTTACCTTCCCCCCACCCTCCTCTGTTAACACTCATACAACCTTCACTCGCTTCCTCCTCTCTCCCCTTCCCTCCTCCCCTCTTCCATCCCCTCCCTCCTCTTCCTTCCTCTTCCCTCCTCCTCTTCCTCCCCTTCCTCCCACATCCCCCTCCTTCCCCCCCCTCCCTCCCGACTCGCCCAGGCCTTGCGCTGTGAACGTGTGCTGTGTGCTGTGTTGTGCGTGTTTGTGTGCGTGTAGCTATGTGTTTGTTTGTGTGTGTATTTTTATGTGTATGCATGCATGCATGTATGTATCCATGCATGCATGCATGTATGTATGTATGTATTTGTGCGCGCGCATGCAACCTGTATATGTGTGTGTGTGAGGAATTTGAACTTGTATATGTACGCGTATGTACCTACACATCTACCTATGAACGTATTAGGACACACGTATATACCCGTGTACGTATCTGTATGTAGATCTTAGTTATTGTTTTCTGTCCTTCCTTCCTCTCATGTCCAGCTCAGCCTCTCTCTCTCTCTCTCTCTCTCTCTCTCTCTCTCTCTCTCTCTCTCTCTCTCTCTCTCTCTCTCTCTCTCTCTCTCTCTCTCTCTCTCTCTCTCTCTCTCTCTCTCTCTCTCTCTGACTCCTTTGCGTGGGGAGGGAGAGGGAGGGAAGGTGACAGAGTCAAAGCCAGACAGACAGACAGACAGACAGACAGACAGACAGACAGACAGACAGACAGACAGACACGGAGGGAGAGAAAAAGTGTGTGTGTAAGGGGATAGTTTCTTCGAATTGGCGGAGGGGGAGACGCGAATTCGTGTACGCATGTTGGTTGTCTGTGTTTGTATGAAAGGGGTATAAGTCTCGCTAAATCTGTTGTGCGTAATTTTATAATTAATTTGCATAATTAAAGTACTTGTGGGAAAAATGAATGGGTATGTATGTGTAGCATTGTCTGCAGCATGTATGGAGTAACATAGCTTATTTCACATGCATAATTTGTATCCATACTGGCAAAATGGATTTAACCCAAAGGAAGCCTACATGACCGAGGATATATATATATATATATATATATATATATATATATATATATATATATATATATATGTATGTATGTATGTATGTATGTATATATATTTTTACACACACACACACACACACACACACACACACACACACACACACACACACACACACACACACACACACACACACACACACACACACACACACACACACACACACATTTCGTCAGTAAATAGTTCCGTTAATTACAGGTTGCTTGTCAAGTATCACTTCGCATATTATCGTGGTCTTGGTGTCATCGCGGCCATGATGATAATAAAAATGGCATTGTGAATTTCTTTTATAAATGTAAGTGTTTATCATTCGTGAATCTCATCGGTATCACATTTGCTATAATTGTGATCATCATAGTTGTCTATAGTCATCTTTATAAAAGCGAAAATCGGGTGTAATGCTAACAAACGCAGTAACGATATTGATACTACACGTCACCATACCGTCAATAACCTCATTTATCACCATGTTTATATTAATGTTTGTTAGTAAAGGCAATATTGCCCCAGTGCGATTAACATCAGTAAATTCGTCGTCCTGTTAATGATATTAGCAAATAATAGTAGGGAGGATAGTGATAATCATTGCAGTTAGTAGCAACAACAATAAAAGTGGTTGTGATAGAAGTGCTAGTGATGGGAACAGTAGAGCTAGTAAAAGAATTGATGATTATAGTTCAACGTTAGCGTCAGTAATGGTGAGAGTTGTAATAGGACCAATAGCAGTGGTAGTCCAGGTCATAGTAATAGTAATGGTAGTCGTGGTAGCAGTTATGATAGTGGTGGTAGTGGTGGTGGTCGTGGCATCTGTAGTTGCAGTGCTGGTAACATCATTGTTTGTGGTGGCAGTAATAGTACTGGTGAGAGTAGCAGCAGTAGTAGTAACAGTTGTAGTAGTAGTAACAGTAGTATTAGCAGCAGTAGTAGTAGTAGTAGTAGTAGTAGTACCAGTAGTAGTAGTAGTAGTAGTAGTTGTACCAGTAGTAGTAGTAGTAGTAGTAGTAGTACCAGTAGTAGTAGTAGTAGTAGTACCAGTAGTAGTAGTAACATCAATGGTCGCTGTAATATTTGTAAAATAGCACGAGTAACGATGATCTTTTTAGTAGTAAAGCTAAGGTGTTCGTGGTAAAATTGCTATATAGGAACAGTGATCGTAGGCTAGCAACAGAGAGAGAGAGAGAGAGAGAGAGAGAGAGAGAGAGAGAGAGAGAGAGAGAGAGAGAGAGAGAGAGAGAGAGAGAAATCTCGTCCAGCCATTATTATTAAGTACCGGAGCGACGGACGTATACGGACGGGCGGAAAGGCGGACGAACGTGCGGACGGACATGCGGACGGGCGGGCGGACGGGCGGCTGGTGCTGTTTATCTAGGGTCGTGAAGCTCTAATCCTGCGCGCCCAACATGGAAACTGGCTGGAGGCACTCCCTCTCCGCCTGCGCCCTTCCCGCGGCCGCCGCAGCTCTCGGGGCGCAGCATCTCTCGCCTCCATCTCCTTGCCTTCTTCGTGGCCAAGGAATGTGCCTCAATCTCGGCTCCGTCGCGGACCCTCCTCCCTTACCTTGCCCTCCTCCCTCCCCTCCCTCGGCTCCCTCTCGGCCCCTTCTCCCTTCCCCTCCCCTCCCCTCCCTTCCCCTCCCTTTTGGCCCCTCCTCTCCTCCCCTTTCCTCTCCCCGTCCCGCTCCTTCGCCCCTTTCTTGGGATTGCCTTTCCTCCTCCCCCTCTCCTCCCTACCCCCCCTCCCCTTCACCCAGTCCCAACGCCTACCCAGGGGATACCTACCTGCCTCCCCCTTCCCCCCTCCCTCTCCCTTCCCCTCCCCTCCCCCCTCCAGATACCCACCGTCCTCCCTCCCCTCCCCTCCCCCCTCCACCCTGGAGATACCCACTCGGCCTCGACCCCTCCCCTCCCCTCCCCCACCCCTCCCTGCTGGGATGCTGGGGGTGCCCTCCGTGGGGAACCAGACTTGCTTTTTTTAACTCTTAAGGGACAGGGACTCGGATGGGGCAAGGTAGGGGATGGGTAAGGTTGGGGTAAGGTTAGGGTAAGAAGGTAGGGTTAGGGTAAGGGGGTAGGGGAAGGGGGAGAGGTATGAGTAGAGGTGGGATTAGATATATAGGATATATGTTCTCACACACACACACACACACACACACACACACACACACACACACACACACACACACACACACACACACACACACACACACACTTTTACATATATGCGTGTGTGTGTAAAATATATTAGGAATGCGAAGAGAGAGAAAGTGAAGGAGGGGGAAAAAATCAACCCAGAGCAAAGCCAACTATCAGGGTATTACAAAATCTCTGCATTCCTACGCGTAGTTAAAGAATATTGAAACTGATGAAATACAGCTGACTTCAACACGCACATACACATGCGCTCACCCACACAATTAACACACACACACACACACACACACACACACACACACACACACACACACACACACACACACACCCTTCGAAGGTACACAACGGAGCCCCGTGTATGCCATACCACGCGGCGTAACTTGTTAACTCTACCACGCGATAAAACCTCGAGATTAAAATACACAAAGACGGTGTTAATTACGTCCCAGCTCTGTACGAAATCTGGAGGTACTTCCCGCACCGCCATTCCGACAACCTCCATGATCGTAGGCGAGGCTAATCTGGCCACATTTTTGCGGCCACTACAACTGTGTGAAATTGGAACATGAATTTCAACGTTGGCTGTGTTTTTTTTGTTTTTTGTTTTAGGAGAGTCGAGTAAAAGAAATTATTAATTTATTTGGAGGCTTATTTTCTGTGTGTGGGTTGGGATGTGTGGGGAAGGAGGGAGGGAAGGAGGGGAGGGAGGGAGGGAGTGGAGCTTCCACATTTTGTATCTCTCTCTCTCCCTCTCTCTCTCTCTCTCTCTCTCTCTCTCTCTCTCTCTCTCTCTCTCTCTCTCTCTCTCTCTCTCTCTCTCTCTCTCTCTCTCTCTCTCTCCTCTCTCTCTCTCTCTCTCTCTCTCTCTCTCTCCTGTCCGTCCGTCCATCTGAAAGAATGAAAAAAAGACATTGCAACCTTAAAAAAAATAGTTGTGAAGGAAAGGCAGAATAATACTTTGGTGCATTTATCTCAGTCATCTCTATGCTACGTTTTTAGTTTCGCTAGCCTGGGAAGAGAGAGAGAGAGAGAGAGAGAGAGAGAGAGAGAGAGAGAGAGAGAGAGAGAGAGAGAGAGAGAGAGAGAGAGAGAGAGAGAAAGAAAGATAGAAAAAAAAGAAAGAAATTCTTATTAACCCGAACAACCGACAAAAAGAGAAAAAAAGAAGGAAAAAAAGGTTAAAAAAAAACTGATTTACCCGAACAACCGAGCCATGTTTCCGCAACGCCTTGGATTTCCCGCCAAATTTGGTCACGTGTCGGCGTGTTGCTTCAGTACGTGAATTAGTGTATATATATATAATTTTTTCCCCTATCTTTCTTCTCTCTTATCTCTTCCTTTTTTTTTTTTATAATATCCAGAAGTCTTGGCGTGTCTAGCATTCCAATGTGCACCTGGCCGTTGACTGTAGCCGCAGGTGGAGAGTTTTGAAACGTAGATAGTCTTCCACGAAATTCCACCAGAAATATGGATGGATTAGAACCGCAAGTTTTCATAAGAATTTATATAAGAATTTCAGATTACAATGGACGGGTCTGTTGAGTCGTTTTTTTTTCTCTCTCTTTTTGTGAGCATGTTAATGTTAGTTTGCGAATGTGTACGCTTATATATTTGTGAAGGTGTTATGTCGTTTCTTATATATTAATGAATAAATAAACAGATATATATGTTTATATATATATATTTTTGGCTGGTTTTATCTTATAACGTAAATGCATAATGACCTCGCTAAGTTTATAACTTATAAAGATAATGGATGAATACGGAACACGAGTAACAGAGAGAAGACAGGCAAACAACAGAGGAGGGGGAAGAAGAGGAAGAAAAAGGAAAAGAAGAAGAAAAAGAAGGAAAAGGAAAAGAAAAATGAAGAGGAGGAGAAGAAGAAATGCCAGAAAAAAGAGAAAAAAATGCTTGAGAGCAAGAATACTGATACGAAAAAGGAAGCGCTGAAGCCGAGGAGTCCGAAGTCCGGAGCGTTCTTCAGCGCCCTTCCCGCCCGCGTCCCGCCCGCGTCCCGCCCGCGTCCCTCCGCCCCGCCCCCCGCGCCGCCCGGCCCATAGCATCGGCGCCCCGGCAACCGCGCACCGGCTATTCCAACAATCCTCGTACACACACTCCCATTAATCTTCCGGCAAGATAACCGAACAGCCTCCCGACAAACTAATGATTGGGCTGTGACCGACCGCCGGCGCAAAGCCCGGAGTCCACTTCAGGCAGACTTCAGGTATCCTTGACTTCATGCCTCGCCGCCGCCGCCGCTGCAGACGGTCTCAACTCGGCGCTCGGGCCTGGGCTTCCTACGGACACACGGACGGACGGGCTTGGGTCTCCTCGCTCCTACGGACACACGGACGGGCTTGGGTACTCTTGCTTCTATGGACAGACGGACGGACAGCTTGGGTCTCCCTGCTTCTACGGACAGACGGACGGACAGCTTGGGTCTCCTCGCTCCTACGGACAGATAGACATACGTTCCTTCCTTCGTCTGAACACCACGCGCGTCTGGTCCTTTTTACAGCGGGGGGCGGGGGGGGGGGCATCTATTTTTAAAACCTTCATACAACTACAGCCAAGCCAGGTACACGAACTCTTGAATGCGGACTACACGTACTCGTAGACACTCAAGCGCTGCCACCATCCTCCTCCATCACTCTCCTACCACACAATCATTTCTACCACAGTACCACACCGTAACCTGCCTCCTTACAACCATCTACTATTAGGAGTGGGTCAATACATCTACCACTCTCCAGGTAGGCGACACATCAACAAATTGTACGTTGGTGCCCCACGGAAGCGACGAACATGGTTGTAAACTATGAATTAAATTATTAAAAACGAAGCACCCTGCATATCTGGCGTCATACGATATGGTTGAGTGGGACCCGCAAGGCCTCCCGCTCAAAGTGACCCTGTCCAGAGCACATTCCTGGCTAGGCACGGACGCCAGTCATGGATAAATAGACCTCCTTTGTTCTACCACTCTCGTGCGATTGTAAGTGGTTATTGGCTGTAATTAGATACATAAATTGATTCGAGTGTGTGTAAGTGAGCGACGCTAAAAGGAGCGAAGCTATTTAAAGAGAAGAAAAATGTGGTTTGGCCGCGCAGGGTGATGGGGGTGGCATGGCGGACGGTCGGCCATTGTGCCTCGCTGCAGGGGGTTACTGCGTCCAGAACCCTGACTCATACGTTGGCATGCAGAGCCACAAACATTATTTAATTCTATTCTCAGTCTTATCGCGAGTTATACCGTCAGATTTTCGCACGTTTGTTTTTAGAATGCGCCTGATAATGACAGTGTTCGAAGCGTAGATCGAATGTTCAGTCGAGGGTTACGAGAAGAAGGCGAAGGAAACCAAAAAATAAGGCATTCGGACACACAGCGCGTCACGCACTCGGGGATCTGGGTTACCTGCTCAAAACTAACACCGTTTTCGCACCTTGGACAATTAACGCGTCCTTTGATGAAGTCGGATCTTCTCCAACTATTTTTGTCCTGGAAGAAAAAATCCCAAAGCTCCCTCAGATTCCCGACGGCGGAGGTTGCTGGAGCGTCATACATTCCAGAGACGTCAATATTTACGAATAAAAAAAAGAGCCAAAGCGAAAAGAATGGAAACGTATTGCCGTTAATCTCATTTCGAACACGGATAAAAAAAAGAGAACAGCGAATGGCGCAGAAACAACACTGGAGGAAGAAAGACGACCCACGCAGATAATAAACGGTAACTCAAGCCGGGGAAAAGTGCAAGTGGTAGAATGCGAGGACGTGAATGTAGCTGCGAGTTGGAGAATAGGGTAGAGCGAGAGAGCGCGCCGGCTGGGGGAGCTCGCAGGTACAGTCATGCTCTGGGACAAGGTTTTCTCTCTCCCTCTGTCTTAGGCTCGCTGGGAGGAGGAGGAGGAGGACACGGTGCGCTCTGATACATGAAGATAGATAAAAAAGGGAGATGAATAAAGAAACAGTTTGTCGACGCATTCCTTTCCTAAGAGAAAGAAATGTGGGATTCGCTGTGGGACTCGAGGTCGCTAGGGAGATATCGCCAGAGCTGTTCCCTCGGCCATAATTTGCTCGCTGTAACTAGCCAGTCTCCTCGCCTCCGAAGAGCATGACCGGCACTCCTCGCCCTCCATCCCCGGCGCTTGCCATTGAGCTTGTCTCGCAACAGAAACTGCGCTGCGAAGTCGCCCGCGGACGCCTCGACACGGATTTATCTTTTCCCGCCACGAAGGAGATGGACCGCTGCCATTGCCTGGATTGCAGGCACGATTGCACGAGGACGATTTACTCCACTGCCTACACGACACCTGACAGTAATTAGTTGGGGCTTTTATGTGCGATTCCTGCAGCGCTCAGGTTGAGACAGGTGCGATGTTTGTTTTTCTCGCCTCGCAAAAATGTCGGCGACTTCATAAGTCCTTCAGACGCCGGGAGAGCCGAGGGGGTGCTCCTGGGGGGATGGGGAGGGGGGAGGGGAGGGAAGGAACACCTCGCGAGGGCGTCTGGAAGCACGTGCTTCGCAGGACAGTCTCAGGACGCGGGGAGTTATTGTTCAAGGGGAAAGTGGCTCTGATGACGATGACTGCCTCGCGTTGGCTTCTCTCCATGGCTTAGGGACGAGATTAAGTGGTCGTGAGTGAGCGATAAGGTAATGGGGGCCGCTCTGAGGGCGAGTCGGAAAGAGGAAACAGCGTGAGGAATGTTATGTACAGCTGATACCCGCTATCGCTCCGTGTGACTGCCTCGGCTTGCCAGATAACGGCCACCGGCGTGCCTCTTACTTGCACATGCGTCTCATAACTCCGAGCACCGCATAATTTCTTACATGATATAACTTTGTTCCACATAATTTGGTACAACTCGTAAGATCGTGCGCCGCCGCAGCTTTTTGCACCGTGTTAAACGTTTAACCATTTGACGCCGGACGTTTAAGGAAATTTAAAGTTTACGGTGAAACTCTTACTTAATTATATTCACAGAACCTTGCGCGTGGCTCGGACAACCATATGGTTATAGAGCTTTGCGCTGAACATTGGACTCATTATGTACTACAAGAGTTTCTACGGCGGACGGTCTCGGGCTGGCTTCGTTTACCTGCTGTGCCGAACGAAGGGTATTTAGGAAGTAGATAATTCACCTTTTGTGGGTTTTGTCTTGCTCCAGCCATTATTGATAATTTCACGCTCTCGTGCCATAAACAATCCCGGAGTACTTTTTTTGCGACTCGTGTCCGAGGACCGACCGCCTTCAGCACCGTACTCAGCGCTGGTCCCCCTCCCTGCATCGCCGCCAGGACAAGACGGGGCAGAACGGCACCGCCGCCGTCAGCTGTAGAGCACGCCGGCCCTCGGAGAGTACATCTCCACCAGCACAGCCAAAGTACACCCTCCCCACTACCGGAGTACACGGTCCACGGGCGCGCCAGGTACCAGATAGTGACGTCAGGAGTGTGGAATGTGAAGTACCATGTTTTTGAGATATAGCTTCAGTCTCGGGTGGGCCGGCGTCTACCTCGGTCTGTGCCCCGAGTTTAAGACTGCTGTTATGCACGTCCTGACCAGCGCTGGGGGCCTGCAGCTGACAGGCTCATTCCCGTGCAGGCCTCGTGGTACGCGCTGTGGGAAGGTGGGCTTTTGCGAGTGCGAGTAGCCTTGCGTGCGAGTTCTCTCCTTGCGGGAACCGAGAGGCGCCGCGATCGCGCTTCATGTCTAGCTAGCCGAACACAGGCCTGAATTATGATTGCCTTTTTTGTGCGTCTTTCGTCCTTTTTGATGCTGTTCTTATCTGGTTTATTAATTTCATCGCGTTTTCTCTTTGGTGTTGTTCGTAGCGGGTTTATATTTTATTGCGTTTTTATTTTGTTGTTAACGTTCGTTTGTTGGGATTCTAAGCTGTGCTGTTTTTGTAATTTTCTCTCTATATTTTTTGTGATTTTTTCGTGATAACTGTTATTGCATTTTCTGTTGCTGTTGTTATTATTGTCATACATCATTTCTATTCATTTCCTCTTGCATTATTTTCCTCTCAGGCTTGTTATTTTTATCACATTTTCTTTAGGTGTTATTGTTATCACTTGCTTGTCAGCATCGTTTTCTTTCTATTACCCTGCCTGTCGTCATCAGATCCTGTTTGATGTTTTTATAATTTGCTATTATTATCCATTCACTTGTTTGCGCCTTTTTCTTCCTATGTTATTATTATTATCCTGTCTATTGTTATTTTATTTCCTTCGTGATGTTCTTGCATTTCTTAATGATACTATTTTGTTAGTATTTTTGATGTTGTTGTATTCCCTTTTTTTATATATTATTTCATATCCTTTCTTGGCGTCATTTCATTTCCTTTTTCTGACCTTATGGTATTTCCTTTTTTGTCGTTATTGTCTTCCCTTCTTGGACGTTATTCCGACCATTTGCAGTTATGATCGAACGAGTGCGTTTGCGCCATTCGCTCCCACAGCCGTCATCGCCGCCGTGGTAGAATTCTGTGGTTTGTGGCGCCGTATGTTCCCGCATCGAACTATAATTGAAAAAGGCATCGGGGTCTGTTTTATGGCTCCGCAGATGCACCTCTCTAGGCTATGAGGTTGAGGGAGGGAGGGAAGGAGGGAGGAAGGGAGGGAGGGAGGGAAGAAGGTAGAGGGAGGGAGGAAGGGAGGGAGGGAAGAAGGTAGAGGGAGGGAAAGGGAGAAGGAGTGAGGGGGAGAGGAGGGAGGGAGAATGAGAGGGAGAGAGGGGAGACGGAGAAGGAGGGAGGAAAAGGGAGAGGGAAGGGAGGGAAGGAAGGAGGGAGAGGGAGCGAGAGGGAAAGGGAGAGGGAGGGATGAAGGGAAGAAGGGAGGGAGGGAGAGGAAAAGGGAAGAAGGGAGAGAAAGGTAAAGAAACAGACATACAGGTAGAGAGGGAGCGAGAGGGAACGAGATAAGGAAAGGAAGAGAGAGAGAGAGAGAGAGAGAGAGAGAGAGAGAGAGAGAGAGAGAGAGAGAGAGAGAGAGAGAGAGAGAGAGAGAGAGAGAGAGAGAGGGGGGGACGGGGGAAATCCCTCGTCTATCTTCCCGCCAGACGCATTGCATTTTTTTTTCCTAAGAAGTCGGAATTTTTACGATGAAATACTGTAGCTTTGGGATATTGCCTTTTTTCTTTAATTTCTTTTTCTTTTTCGAAATTTTGTGGACAATTAAGGTCCAACGTTATACATTAGGTATGGGAAATTACAATTTTATTATTATTATTATCTTTAAGTGTGGTAGTCATACGTTGGATACAACGTAATATTATGAGATATTGTAGTGGTTTTATCTTTTCGCAAGAATTATGGATACATGTTTAAGAAACGCGTCCAAATAATACATGTTTTAAAAATTCTGTTGCTCTAGCGTATTTTATTATTTTAAATATGATAATAATAGTACTTATGAAAATACTTTCTTACAAAATGCCGCGGCTCAACGAAAGTGATGTCCAGTGGCTGCTGAATGAGAGAGAGAGAGAGAGAGAGAGAGAGAGAGAGAGAGAGAGAGAGAGAGAGAGAGAGAGAGAGAGAGAGAGAGAGAGAGAGAGAGAGAATGCTGATGGTTAAACATATTAGTCTCGATTGTGTCTCGAATCAGCATAGCTCAGCATGGCGTGTTCTGTCCCCTGTTCCCTCTGCAGTTTCTCTCGGGCTGATCTCGACGCATTTCGAATTGGCTTTCCAGAATGCACCAACGCCCGCACTGTTTGTATTTACATATTCTCAATATACGATTTTTTTTTTCTCTCTCCTACTTTCTGTTTACTCAATACAAAGTTTTTTTTTTTGCTCTCTCTCTCTCTCTCTCTCTCTCTCTCTCTCTCTCTCTCTCTCTCTCTCTCTCTCTCTCTCTCTCTCTCTCTCTCTCTCTCCTCTCTCTCTCTCTCTCCTTTTTTGTGACTGTGGGTCTGGTTTCATCCCCTGTGGGTTGGGTACTTCTCCCCCTCCCCCCTCCCCCATCCCCATCCTCGGGGGACTTCGTGCCTCTCTCCCTCTCCATCCTCGCCCTCCCTCCCCCCCTGGGTCCCCCTTCCCTTCTCCCTCCCTGGCTTCTCCTCCCCCCTTCTCTTCCATACTTCGTCTCCTCCTCCCTATCTTAGCTCCCCTTTCCCCTTCCCCTCCCTGCCCTGGACACCCCTTCCGCTCCCCTAACTGCCTACCCCTTCCCCTCCCCTCCCTGCTACCCCTTCCCCTGCCCTTCCTACCCCTTCCCCTCCCCTTCCTTCCTACCCCTTCCCCTCCCCTCCCTGCCTACCCCTTCCCCTGCCCTCCCTGCCTACCCCTTCCCCTCCCCTCCCTGCCTACCCCTTCCCCTCCTCTCCGCTCCCCACCCCAGCGTGGGCAGTTCCCCAGGCTCTCGCGGGCGTGCGCTCCGGAGTTCGGCCACAGTGATACATCCTCGCCCGCCCCTTTGCTTCCTTGCTTGCTTGCTTGCTCGTCGGAATTCCTGGAGATTTACGATTATATTTTGGGGAGGACTGGCGAACCCTGCACGGACGGCAGTGCGGCGCGGTTGCAGGGAGGATGCCACTCGCAGGCAGATGTGGGGGGGAGGGGGTCATGGAGGGGGGAAGGAGGTGGGGGGGAGGTGGATTATATTTTTGGTCTTTTTTTTATCTTCTTAGTCTGTCTGTCTGTCTGTCTGTCTCTCTCTCTCTCTCTCTCTCTCTCTCTCTCTCTCTCTCTCTCTCTCTCTCTCTCTCTCTCGCTCTCGCTCTCTTCTCGCTCTCCTCGCCTCGCTCCCTCTCATTTCTCTTCCTCTCTCTCCGTTCTTCTCCTCTTCTTCTCTCTTCTCTTCTCTGTCTCTCTCTTCTCTCTCTCTCTCATCTCTTTCTCTCTTTCTCGTTCCCTCTCGCTCTCTCTCTCATACATATACATACACATGCACATACAGATACGTACGTTCATACATACGTACATGCATGCATGTATGTATGTACATACATACATACATACATACATACATACATACATACATACATACATACATACATACATACATACATACATACGTACGTACGTACATAATACATACATAATACCACACACACACACACACACACACACACACACACACACACACACACACACACACACACACACACACACACAACACACACACACACCAAATACATATACATATATTGTACATATACATAATCATCAACTGATCCATCTCTCCTGCCTCTCCATCTCTCTTAACTATCTCTCTGCAGAGGACCCGATGCAATAGCTGCACGCCTGCAACTCGCACGGAATTAGATTAAGCAAAAAAGCAAATATTAGTCATTGCACCGCCGCTGCACATAACGTTTGTTGATTCTACAGCCCCGAGCGAAGTCATACCGCCGATTGCTACGGCCAGGAATGTGGTCATTATTTTTTCTTGCCTCGTTTTTTTGGTTGTTTTCTCTCTTTCTTTTTCTGTTTCTGACTCTGTTTGTCTGTGTCTGTCATTCTCTGTGTCTCTGTATGTGTATGTGTTTGTCTCTGTCTGTCTCTCTCTCTCTCTCTCTCTCTCTCTCTCTCTCTCTCTCTCTCTCTCTCTCTCTCTCTCTCTCTCTCTCTCTCTCTCTCTCTCTCTCTCTCTCTCTCCTCTCTCTCTCTCTCTCTCTCTCTCTCTCTCTCTCTCTCTCTCTCTCTCTCTCTCTCTAAATGTTATCAAATCAAATCAATCTCTCTCTCTCTCTCTTTCTCTCTCTCCTTCCCTTCTTCCATGTTCTCCCCCTCTCCCTCCTTACTTCCCCTCCCCCCTCTCTCTCCCTTTCTCCCTCTTCTCTCCTCCCTCTTATCGCTCCCCCTCTCCCTTTCTTTCCCTTTCCCCCCCTCTCTCTCTTTCCCTTTCACTTCCCTCGGAAAGTGGCTGCAATGACCTGGTTCCAGCCTGAGCCTCCCCAAGCAGAGAGCGTGATCAAAAATCGTATATGGAAAATGCGTACTGT
The DNA here is from genome assembly GCF_015228065.2 of Penaeus monodon. Taxonomy (NCBI): domain Eukaryota; kingdom Metazoa; phylum Arthropoda; class Malacostraca; order Decapoda; family Penaeidae; genus Penaeus; species Penaeus monodon. The sequence goes on from NC_051403.1 coordinate 46,582,264, forward strand.
ATTCCCAACCCCTATAAGGCCATTGTCCAGAGGGGGGAGGGGGGGGAGGTCGTATAACCAATTATAATCGGACGGGATCCGCGTCATAAAAGAAAACCGTCCGTAAGTTTACTTGTTTTCTTGCCTCTGACCTTGACTTTGCCTGGTCGCTCCGAAGGTGGTTTCGTTCTCGTTAACGTTTGCGTGTCTGTTGCTGTTTCAAGTCTAATTGGTTATCGAGGCGAAGAAGAAAAAGCAGTAAAAAAAGAATTGAGAGTAAATTATTAAAGTAGGATTGCGTGAATGTCTAACTTAGTACGGCGTTTTACACCGGCGAAATATAAAAATTGAAGCCAGGAGGGCAGGCATGTGGACGAGTTGCCAGCTGGGCTTGGTGTCATGATCCAGGCATTCCTACGCACTGACTCATAACCAGTTAGTTACACACACACACCTGCACGCACACGCTCACGCACATGACCTCGTGAATACTCACATATTTACATGATCCTTTTAAATACCCTTTGAGGTCGCTCTCGGTGGGTCAAACACGCTCTTTCGAAACGAGGTTGTAGACCAACTTGACTCCGTCTGCATCCGAAAGCGTGGCGGAACGAATGACTTTGTGCGTCTCGAATACGCTGTGATGGGTACGTGCTCGTGCTCGCTGCCCATAACCTAACCTACCCTAACATGTGTTATCCTGGCCTAACGTAGTGTAACATATCCTATCCTATCCTAACATAGCCGAGCATGATTGCTCATCTCATCTTATCTTATCCTGTCCTATTTTCATCTACCATATCCTATTTTATCCTGTCCTACCGTATCGTAATCTAACCTAACATACCTTATCCTATTCTATCCCTGTCTAACATATCCTCTCCTATCGTATCTTATCATTACCTAAGCTAAGATATCCTATCTTATTTATATTCCATCCTAACTTGACCTCTCTTAGCAACCACCTTATCCTAAACCAGCGCATCCTATCCTATCATGTCCTAACCTCCCCTATCCTAACCCAACTCTAACTTATCCTAAACTAGCATATCCCAAATTATCCTAACCTGTCTTACTTTAACCCAGCGTATCTTGCCTTAACCTATCCTATCCTAACCTACCCTAACCTTAAACGGGGAAAGGTAGAATTATTCGTAAAAAAACGCAGCGTCTTGTTTTTATGGTCCATTATCGATAGGGTTATGAAGAGGCCCCTATGCAGAGGGGGTGATACGAAACGGGGAGAGAGAGAGAGAGAGAGAGAGAGAGAGAGAGAGAGAGAGAGAGAGAGAGAGAGAGAGAGAAAGAGAGACAAACGTTTTGGATCTCTCTACAGCAACGTTTGGTTTATTACGTTGTAGAACCGGGATTGTTGATTCATTGCGTAATTCTGACGCTGTAAGTGAACGGTGATTTTGGCTAATTCATGTTCATGTTTTGGTTGCCTGAATTTTTTATTTCCTTAATGTATATGCAAAATTATAATAGTACGTATTAGCTATGGCAGACTCCCATCTCTCGAAAAAGAAAACCAGATAATTTAAAAAAGGCTACAGGATCCTTGACTTCATTTCGCTTGTATGCAGTATGCTTTCGAGAATGGTAATTAAGGAAGAAGAAAAAATAGTTTTCTTTATCTATCTATCTCCTTCATTCTTTCCCTCCTTCCTCCCCTCCACCTTCCTCGCACTCCTCCCCTCCTTTCTCTTCCGGGTCACTTGTCAACGCACAAATTTTCCTCATGAATATTTTCCTGATGATCATTATCCTCATAAATATTTTACTCATAGAAAGTCTCATTCCGTTTGTATCGTTCTGTGAAGTGTTGCGCCCTTCCTGGAGATAACATTAACTTGCGTGTTATTCATTGATAAGATAAGGGATGGGGGGGGGTAAATATTTCGAGGGTGTGACGCAACAGAACTTTACTTGCCAGGGTTATACACACACACACACACACACACACACACACACACACACACACACACACCATATCATATATATATATATATATATATATATATATATATGTATATATATATATATATATATATATATATATATATATATATATATATATATATATATGTTGTGTGTGTGTGTGTGTGTGTGTGTGGTGTATGTGCTTATATGTCTTTAGTCCTTTACTTATTTGTTTATTTACTTATTTCATTTATTTGTTTATATTGTTTAGGAGAGAGGAAGGGAGAGAGAAGAGAAAGAAGGATGGAGAAGAGAGACTGAGAGGAAAGGACATAGACACAGACAGACAGACAGACAGACATAGACACAGACAGACAGACAGACAGACAACAGACAGACAAGAGAGTCCGAATGAATGAGCGAATGAAATATTGATATAGGTCAGGCAGCGATCGCCGGCCGACGCGCGCGGACCCACCTCGGAGGGAAATATCCGCTCTAACAATCACGACGTCCTGGACACGAATCTTTTCCCTTCAGGAGAGGAAACAGCGGCACTTAAAGCCAGGGAAGGGGCAGGTCGCCGGGTCCTTCCGGGGGGCGGCGCTGAAACTGATACGAAAAGAGGTGTTATCCCGCCACGAACCGCGATTCTGTAACGCGAGTGTGGTCACGCGCGGGCTGGGCGGGCGGGCGGGGAAGGGGAGGGGGGGGAGGGGCACCGCGCCAGGCGTCGGAACACGTGTATTCCTTCGCTCCCCGCCCACGCCCCCCACCCTTGTGGAGCATGGGCGGGGGTGGGGGGGGGGTAACAACGGCGGAATGAAGCCACAGACAGTTATGATGTTTTGTCACTCTAACAGCCCGTTCTCTCCTACAGACCGTGAGCATGGGCTGGTAACAACAGTATGGTCTCAGGGACTGTGGTGAGCGCCGGCACGGTCTCTCCTCACCACAAGTATGTGGCGGTCACGCTCATCACGCACGAAACGCTCACTTTCGCCGTTGAGGTAAGTAATGCTCCCCCCTCTCCCCCCTCCTCCCCCTTCTCCCCTCTCTCTTCTCCTCTCCTCTCCCCTTTCGCTTCTCTTCTCCCCTCTCCTCTCTCCTCTCCTCTCCCCTCTCCTCTCCCCTCTCCTCCCTCTTCTCCCCTCTCCTCTCTCTCCTCTTCTCCCTTCTCTTCTCTTTTCTCTTGTCTTCTCTTCTATTCTCGTTTGCTCTCCATTCATCTCTCCTTCTCCCCCCTCTCTTCTCTTCTTTTCTGTCGTACTCTCCTCTTTCCTCTTTTTTTGTCCCTTCTGTCCTCTCCTCTCTTCCTCCCTCTCGTCTGTCCTCTTCTCACCCACTTTCCACTCCTCTCTCCTCGTCTCTTCTCTTATCTCTTTTGTCTATCCTCTCGCTTCTCCTCTTCCATCTTCTCTTATCCTCTGCCGTTCCTTATTCCACCTCCGCTCCACATCCTCCACTCACTCCTCTCCCTTCCCCTCCTTCTCCTCCCTCTCTTGTACCCTCTCCTCCCCTCCCCTCCCCTCCCCTCCCCTCCCCCTCCATGCCACTCCCCTCTGCACCCTCACCTGCCCTTGTGTCTGAAACCTGCTGCATGCCTGCAACCTTCCCGTTTTTATGCAACCTACCCGCATGTCTGCAACCTGCCCTGGTTTCTGCCAGACTGCTCCCCCCCTCCCCCGTGTCCCCCCCCTCTCTCCGCCTGTCCCGTCCCTGTCTGGTATAGCCTGTGCTGTCAGACAGACGAAGGGAAGTGCTCTTGGAGGGCGAGAGGAGCTGCCTGTCGCCTCGGACGTTGCTACTGTGTGTTTTATTGTTTAGTGTTTACTTCTTCTTCTTTGTTTTCTATAATGTTGTTCGTCTTCTCTCTCTCTCTCTCTCTCTCTCTCTCTCTCTCTCTCTCTCTCTCTCTCTCTCTCTCTCTCTCTCTCTCTCACTCGCTCGCTCTTCACACACGCACCTCTCGTCCTCACCCTTTCCCTCTCGCTCTTTCTCTCCCTCTTCTTCTTCTCCCTGTACTTGTTCCTCTCTCTGTCTCTGTCCCTCCTTCCCTCCCTCCCTCCTCCCTACCCCCCCCCTCTCTCTCTCTCTCTCTCTCTCTCTCTCTCTCTCTCTCTCTCTCTCTCTCTCTCTCTCTCTCTCTCTCTCTCTCTCTCTCTCTCTCTCTCTCTCTCTCTCTCTCTTTCTCTTTCTCTTTCTCTCCCTCCTCCCTCCCTCCCTCCCTCCCTCCCTCCCTCTCTCCCTCTCTCTCTATATATATATGTTTGTGTTTGTCTTTTCATCTGTTAATCTGCCATTCGATCTATCAGTCTCTATCGATCAGTACATATTTACACAAACAAACGTGTGTGTGTGTGTATGTGTGTGTGTGTGTGTGTGTGTGTGTGTGTGTGTGTGTGTGTGTATGTATGTATGTATGTATGTATGTATGTATGTATGTATGTATGTATGTATGTATGTATGTATGTATGTATATATATACATATATACATATATACATATATTATATATATATATATATATATATATATATATATATATATATACATATATGTATATACATATATAAATACACATATATAAATACACATACATAAATACACATACACATATACATACATACATACATACATACATACATACATACATACATACATACATACATACATACATACATACACACACACACACACACACACACGCACGCACGCACATACACACACACACACACACACACACACACACACACACACACACACACACACACACACACACACACACACACACACACACACACACACACACAAAATGTATGCATCCATCCATCCATTTATATATCTATCTACATTTTTTGTCTATTTATCTATCTGTCTGTCTATCAATCTCTCTCTCTCTCTCTATATATATATATAACTGTGTGAGTGAGTGAGTGACCGAGTGAGTGACTGAGTGAGCGAGTGAGTGCATGTGTGCGTGTGTATTTATATTTTTACTTTCACACACATGCACCTATACACATATTCTTGCCTATTATCGTGATGGATCTCTGTCCGGCCTCTTGCACCCCCCTCCCCCCTCCCCCTCCTCCGCAGTGTGTCCATCTTTCCCTTTCGCGCGTGCAACCTTCACCCGGGTTAGCAGTGTTGCCATGCAATGTTGCCATGCACCGCCGCGTTCTTGCCAGTGTAGCCATGCACCGCCCACGTCACGCTCTTTACGGTCCGTCGTGCTGGCAGCCTCTGGTCCTCAACTTTCTTTTCTGTCACCTTCAGTGTTTGTCTGTAACTTTCATTCTGGCCTGTAACCTTCTCTCTTGCCTGTAACCTTCACTCTGTGTCTGCAACCTTTCCCTTTGCCTGCATACCTAACCGCAGCCTTTTTTTTATTGTAGGTTTCATTCCCGTCCTGTAACCGTTAAGACTACCTCCCCCTCGACCTGTAACCTGCGCAAATAACTTAAAAATCATTATCCATCGTGACTAATACTTATCACCCCTTGCCTGTAACAATCACTTTATTTTTTGTGACAACCCTCTGTTTTCCCTGTAACAATCCCTTTTTTGCTTTTAACAATCAGGTTTTTTGCTTTCACCAACCACTTTTTTTTTCTCGTAACAATCTTTTGTTTGCCTACAACAGTCAATCTTTTTTGCCTGTAACAATCACCTTTTCCTTGTAATAATTACTTTTTGCCTGTAACAATCACTCGTTTTGCCTGTGAGAACCACTTCTTTTGATTGTAACAATCTTTCTGCTTTGCCTGTAACAATCACTCGTTTTGCTTTTAACAATCCTTTTATTTTTGCCTGAACTTTATCCTTGTCTTTGACCTGTGACCGTTTCTCCGGCCTGTAATCCTTTATCCTTGCATGTAAACCTTCACATACAGATAACTTTCTCCTTGCACTCTTCAAGGCCTTCAGAAAAATTTTATGCCTTTGAAATTTTATTATATCGTGTGTGTGTGTGTGTGTGTGTGTGTGTGTGTGTGTGTGTGTGTGTGTGTGTGTGTGTGTGTGTGTGTGTGTGTGTGGTGATGGGAGAGAGAGAGAGAGAGAGAGAGAGAGAGAGAGAGAGAGAGAGAGAGAGAGAGAGAGAGAGAGAGAGAGAGAGAGAGAGAACGTGTGTGTTTGAGAGAACGTGTATGTGTGAGAGAACGTGTGTGCATGTGTGTGCCAGCGTGCGTGCGTGCGTGCGTGTGTGTGAGAGAACGTAACGTTTACATATGTAAGTATAGCCAAATTACGAAAACAAACCTGAAAAGATACCTGCTTCAGATCCCTTTCTACCGCCTCGTTGAAATCCTCCGCGAGAGAGTTGGAACTTTTTTCAGGACGCAGTTTGGTGTAATAAGCCTTTATGCACAAAGCCATTGAAGAGAGAGGGGGGAGAGGGGGAGAGGGGGAGGGAGAGGGAAGGGGAGGGGGGATGGAGAGGGAGAGGGAAGGGTAGGGGGGATGGAGAGGGAGAGGGGGAGGGAGAAGGAAGGGTAGGGGGGATGGAGAGGGAGAGGGGGAGGGAGAAGGAAGGGTAGGGGGGATGGAGAGGGAGAGGGGAAGAGGGGGAGGGAGAAGGAAGGGGAGGGGGGATGGAGAGATAGAGAGAAAGAAAGAAAAAGAAAAAAAAGAAAGAAAAGGATAGGGAAAGAGATAGAAAAAGAAAAGGAAAAGAGAGAGATAGAGGGAGAGGCAGACAGGCAAACAGACAGACCAACGGATAGACAGACAGTCAGACTGTCCGTCAGCCCGTCAGCCTGTCAGCCCGTCAGCCCGTCAGCCCGTCAGCCAGCCAGCCAGCCAGCCAGCCAGCCAGCCAGCCAGCCAGCCAGCCAGCCAGCCAGCCAGCCAGCCAGCACAGCCAGCAACCAGCACAGAGCCACCCAAACACAGAGCAGCAACAGACGGACGACACAACACAAGCAACAGACCACAGCCAACAGCAAACACGGACAGACACAAACACAAGCAAACAGACGGACGGACACAAACACACGAGCAAACAGACGGACAGACACAAACACACGAGCAAACAGACGGACAGACACAAACACACGAGCAAACAGACGGACAGACACAAACACACGAGCAAACAGACGGACAGACACAGACACACAAGCAAACAGACGGACAGACACAAACACAAGCAAACAGACGGACAGACACAAACACAAGCAAACAGACGGACAGACACAAACACACAAGCAAACAGACGGACAGACACAAACACACAAGCAAACAGACGGACAGACAGAGGCAGCAAGGGATCCAACCACCTCTGCAGCCAAGGAGCGGAAGGGCGTCGCGTCAGGATCCCTTTGGTGCAGGAATGAATGAGTGCCCCCCCCCACACACACACCACTCTCTCCCGGTACCCCCCCTCCCCCGCCTCCCTCCCCGTCTATCTCTTGTCTATCCGGATCTCCCTGTTTTGTCTTTTTTCCCTCTCCTCCATTTCTTCTTCTCTCATTCTCTCCGTCTCTCCCTGTCTCTTCCCTCCCTCCTTCCATTCCCTTTTTCCTCTATACGTGCATATATTCCTCTCCCTTCCTCCCTTCATTCATTCCCTCCCTCCCTCCCTCTCTCCCTCCCTCCCTCCCTCCCTCCCTCCCTCCCTCCCTCCCTCCCTCCCTCCCTCCCTCCCTCCCTCCCTCCCTTCCTTCCTCCCTCCCCCCATTACCTCCCCCTCCCTCTCTCCCTCCCTTTCTAACGAATAGCGACCGCCGCCAAGCGCTGGCCGTAACTAAGCCGGAAACGCCGATGGAGAGAGGGAGAGTGACGGAGAGGAGGTAGGAGGAGGTAAGATGAACGAGGGAGAGAGAGGAAAAGAGGGGGATAAGGGAGGTGGGGGGAAAGGGGGAGACAGAAAACAAACAAACAAACAAATAAACATACATGTATGCATGTATGTTTATTTGGCAAACAGGCAGACAGACAGACAGACAGACAGACAGACAGACAGACAGACAGACAGACAGACAGACAGACAGACAGACAGACAGACATTCAGGCAGACAGACAGACAGGCAGCAGACAGACAAACAGAAAAAAAAGCAAAGGACAGGAAACAAACTCTCAGACGAACAAAGAAGTTCGTTAAACCGCTACAAAAAAAGAAAGAATAATGTAAGGTAAAAGGAGGATGAAACTAATTTTGTGAGCATTGGTAATTGGGAAAGAATGCAGGAGAGAGAGAGAGAGAGAGAGAGAGAGAGAGAGAGAGAGAGAGAGAGAGAGAGAGCAGAGAGAGAGAGAGAGAGAGAGAGAGAGAAGATGAGGCAGAGATGAAGGAGAGAGAGACAGAAGAGAGAGAGACGAGAGAGAGAGAGAGAGAAGGAAGACGTGGGGGGTCGTCGAGCAGGAAAAGGGGAGAGAGGGGAAAGAAGAGGGATAGAGAGATGGAGAGAATGGGAGGAAGAAGAAAGAGAGGAAGTGGGAGGGGTGGGAAAGGAGGAGATGAATTAGGAGAAAGGGGAGGAAAGGAAGTGGGAAAGAGAGAAGGGGAGAGAGTGGGAGAGGGAGAAGGAGAGAGGGGGAGAAGGAGAATGAAGAAAGAAGGGAGAGGGAAAAAGAAGAGGGAGCAGAGGGAGTGGGAAAGAGAGATCGTAAGAAGAATCAGAGTGGGAGATTTAGACATTGACGAACCTACACGCAGGCTGAGGACTGAGGGAGACACAGGCAGACTGACGAGCAGGCAGGCAGGCAGACAGACAGACAGACAGACAGACAGACAGACAGGCAGGCGGCAGGCAGGCAGCAAGGACAGGCAGGCAGCAGGAGAGAGGCAGGCAGAGACAGGCTAGGAGCGACAGCAGGAGACAGCAGACAGGACAACGCAGCAGCAGAAGATGCACAGAGCAGGCAGACACACAACAGCAGCAGAAAGGAGAGCAGACAAGCAGCAGACAGGCGGCAGCGACGACAGCAGCAGACAGGCAGCAGACAGGACAGACAGGCAGCAGACAGACA
>NC_051403.1:46591239-46593739 GCF_015228065.2 Penaeus monodon
GGGAGAGAGAGAGAGGAAACAGAAGGCAGCAATTCCCGCCACTCCGTTCTCACTTTCGCGCCGGGCAGGTCGTGACCCGGGGGTGACCTGTAGTTCAGATATCACAGAATAGCATCAAGGTATCCCCCCCTCCCTGTCCCCCTCCCCTCCTCTCTCCTTTGCCTCCCACTCTCTCTTTCTCCCTCTTTTGAATCGGTCCCTCTTCCCCCCCTTGTTTCATTTCCCCCCACTTCCTCTCGCTTTTTGTCAACTTCCTCTCCTCTTCTCTTCCCCCACACCCCCTTTCCTCCTTTCTCATCCTGCCTCCATCCTCCTCCCTCCCTTTTCCTCTCTCTCTTCCCCCACTTCCCTCCTCCCTCGTCCACCCTCCTCACCCCTAGTCCTTCTTCCCTCCTCCCTTCTTTCCTCTCCTCTCATCCCCCCCTACTCTTCCTCCCTCTTTTCGTTTCCCTCTTTTCCCCTCCTTCCTCTCCTCCGTCCCCCCTCCTCCCCTCCCCTCCCCTCCATCCATTCCCTATCTCTCCTCCTCCCTATCTCTCCTCCTCCCTATCTCTCCTCCTCCCTATCTCTCACTCCCATCCCCTCCCCCCTTTCCCTCCCTTCTGCTCCTCTCCCCTTCCCCCCCCCTCCTTCCCCCCCTCCTTTCTCTCTCTCTACCCCGAGCTGTTACTATATTTATCCCCGGGAATGGCGCACGGCAGCATCCTAAACCCTGTAGGAGATATATATTAGAATTTATCTTTGTATCTTTTACGTATACAAAAAAGAAGAAAAAGATGTGTATTACTTTCTTTTTCTTTTCTTATTTTATTGAGCAGATTTTTATTTTTGTGGAGTTTGCTTTGGTCGTAACCTAAACCATTTTTTTGGCAATCTTAGTGTATTTTACTCTTTTCTTGAAAATTGTATAATGGATAGGGGAATATTTATGTTACTAAAACTTTTTAAATAATGAAAGCTTTTGAGAGAAAAAAAAAAAATGGTAATAATTCGCACAGAGACTCCAACACATGGAAAATGCTTGCGGTTCTTTACCTAAAACGACAAAAAAAAAAAAAAAAAAAAAAACGCTAACCGCAGTCGGAATCCACGGTGAAAATAGTACCTCGGTTATGATAAGCGCTCTGGGAGCACGGTGAAATTAACCGCCACTCATCCCCCCCCTTCTCCTGTTCCTTCCCCCCCCCTCCACCCACCCTTGCTCGCCTCCCCCCCTTCCCCCACCCCCTCCCCCTCCCCCTCCCCCTCCCCCCTCACGTATCATGATTTCGCGCGGTGAGCGTATCAAGCACACCTCTCGTTATTTACACCGCTGTCTCTTTCATTTCTTACGCTAGATTAAGCGAGATTATGTAATGGCGGAAACTGAGTTCATTAACATCTTTTTATTTTTGTTTTATTTTGTTTGTTTTTTGTTTTAATTCTTGATACTTTTTTTTACGTTTAATTCTCGATACTTTGTCGAATCGAGTAAACAATGAGCGATTAGAACGTTTTCCGTTGATTATGAATATGCAATAAAGGTGTAGCTGTGTTTAGTCTGATGCAGTTTGTGATTAAGGATCTTTGCGGACACACACACACACCACACACACACACACACACACACACACACACACACACACACACACACATAAAAAAGACACATTAAATCAGTAGAAAATACACTAATTAATGGAAAGGTATTTATTGGAAGGGGAGGGCGATGGTGATCTGAAGAGCCGAGGGAATTATCAGCGAGGGCAGATTGGCCAGGCAGGAGGGAGGGAGGGAGGGAGAGAGAGAGAGGAAGAGAGAGGGAGGGAGGGAGAGAGTGGAGGAGGAGAGAGTGGAGGAGGAGAGAGTGGAGGCAGGGAGAGAGAGGGAGGAGGGAGAGAGAGGGAGGGAGAGAGAGGGAGGCGAGGGAGAGAGAGGGAGGAGGGAGAGAGAGGAGGCAGGGAGAGGAGGGAGGGAGGGAGAGAGAGGGAGGCAGGGAGAGAGAGGGAGGGAGGGAGAGAGAGGGAGGAGGAGAGAGAGGGAGGGGGGGAGAGGAGAGGGAGGAGGGAGAGAGAGGGAGGGAGGGAGAGAGAGGGAGGGAGGGAGAGAGAGGAGAGGGAGAGAGAGGGGGGAGGGAGAGAGAGGGAGGAGGAGGGAGAGAGAGGGAGGCAGGGAGAGAGAGGGAGGCAGGGAGAGAGAGGGAGGGAGGGAGAGAGAAGGAGGGAGGGAGAGAGAGGGAGGCAGGGAGAGAGAGGGAGGCAGGGAGAGAGAGGGAGGCAGGGATAGAGAGGGAGGGAGGGATAGAGAGGGAGGGAGGGATAGAGAGGGAAGGAGGGAGAGAGAGGGAGAGGGAGGGAGGGAGAGAGAGAGAGAGAGAGGGGAGGGAGGGAGAGAGAGGAGGGAGGGAGGGAGAGAGAGAGAGAGGGAGCAGGGAGAGAGAGGAGGCAGGGAGAGAGAGGGAGGCAGGGAGAGAGAGGGAGGGCAGAGATAGAGAGGGAGGGAGGGATAGAGAGGGAAGGAGGGA
>NC_051403.1:46598739-46609393 GCF_015228065.2 Penaeus monodon
CCTGTGTTGTCGTGTCCTTTTTTCCGCAGTCTGTCGTCGGCCGTGAGGAGGCAATGAGGCAGAGATTGAGGCAAATAATGAGACAGGTGACGGTGATAACAGTGAGGTTCTGCAAGGGGCATGAGTCACCGCGCTAGCCCTGTAGCGCTGCCTTGTTTCGTGGGATAAGGTGCATGCCAGCGTTATCAGATAAGCGCTCCTCTGGCGATAGTGGCGCTACTACTGCTCATCAGGAGGGCGATATGGGGCTATTAAGCGCGGGCTAGAGAGGGGGAGGGGAAGGGGAAGGAGGGGGGGAAGGGGGGAGGGAGAGAAAGAGAGAGAAAGGCCTCACCCCGAATTATGAGGCTTATGTCACGTTCACCAATGGAACGCAGGAAGGTCGAATCAAGTCACAGCTGAAAGGTTTATCTAAGGTCTACGGCAAGAAATAATAATAATAATAATGATAATAAAATAAATAAATGTAAGAAATAAAAAAAAGAGGCTAAAAAGGGGCTTTTGAAGTATCAGCTGATATATTGCATGTTATGGTCAGTGAGGGTGGTTTGGGGGAATGTAATTTCTTGGGGTCAGGACGAGACCGGGGAACAGGGGCGTGGCGGCGTTTTTGGGCGTTAACTGTTTCGAAAGTTTCCGATAATATCTGCTACAGAATCGTGCCGAGATCAGGGTGATTGAGGGCTACGGACATTACGCAGAAGGGTAGGCGTGGGGCGTGGGGTTGAGGTCACACAAAAAAAAAGGAAATACAAGCAGTGTATTAGAGAAGCTTATTTTGGTGTTATTATTTTCAAGAAGAAAAATTATAATATATAAATACATACATATCTATATGTGTGTGTGTGTGTATGCAAATAGCTCATCGGGAATTGAGATGGTCACGTGTTCAACCTTTTAGAACCTCAGGGAAGGGAGGGGGAGGGGGAGGGGGAGGGGGAGGGGAAGGGAAGGCGAAGGCACATACTAAACAGTCGGTATATTAAAGTATAAGTTAATCCTATTTTATTTTCAAGGAGAGAGAGAGAGAGAGAGAGAGAGAGAGAGAGAGAGAGAGAGAGAGAGAGAGAGAGAGAGAGAGAGAGAGAGAGAGAGAGAGAGAGAGAGAGTGAAGAAAGGGATGGACGAAGGGGTATAGGGAGGAGGGAGGGAGAGAGGGAGAGGGCCAGAGACAGACAAACAGAATCGGAAACAGAGAGAAGGATAAAGAGAAAACGGCAAAAGCGTGCGAATTCCTCAGCCACCTGGCGGCCGCGCGGTGGTCATTTCTCTCCCTCGGAACTTGGGTCACTCGCGTCTCCTCCTCCCGAGTTAAATTTTCCTCGGCCGGCGATAAGGAATCTCTTCTCCTTTGTCTCGTGGATGGCGGGGAGACGTAACATCTTCGGGTTTAATTATGTGGGTGAAAGGAAAGTTCGTTTTTTTTTCTTCTTCTTTTTCTTCTGTTTTCGGCAGGGTTGAAGAGATCGGTGATGGATGTGTATGAGCTGAGTGGGGGAGGGAGGGAGGGAGGGTGAGGGGTGAGGGAGGGAAAGGGTGAGGAGGGAGGGGGTGAGGGAGGGAGGGGGTGAGGGAGGGGAGGGAATGAGGGAGGGAGGGGGAGATGGAGGAGGAAGGAATGAGGGAGGGAGGGGGAGATGGGTGGAGGGTCCTCTCTTCTCTCCTCTCTACTCTCTTTTCCCTCTCTACTCTCCTTTTTCTTTTCTCCTACCTCCCTTCTCTCTCATCTCTCCACTCTTTCTTCTCGTCTAATTCTTTTCTTCTCTCTACTCTGTCCTTTTCTTGTCTGTTCTCTTCTCTCTCTTCTCTCCTCTCTCCTCTCCCTCTTATCATCTCTGTTTTCTCCTCTCTCCTCTCGCCTGGACGAAGATCAGATTTACTTGTGAGGGAAATGACAGATACATTGAGTAAAAAAAGAAGAAGAATCAAAGGGATTAAGAAGAAATAGAAAAAAGGAAGATAGTGTAAGTCGCGGATAAATAATAAAAAAGCATCACAAGGAAAAGAACAACGAAAGAGGCTCGACGTGCGTATGAAGAGGTTCGCCCGAGTAAAAGGAATCATAAGGGAAAGAAACAAAAAACAAAAGAGGTTCGAACTGCGCATGATTTAGAAGTTCGTCCAAATTTAGGTTCTGTACAAGAAGAGATGTTAAGAAAAGGAGAAGAAAGAAAAGGAAGAAGAAAGGGAAAAATAAAGAAGAAAGAAGTATTTTCAATAAGAAAGACTGGAGAGCCGCCAAGTCGCGCGGGAAATACACGCCAAGAAAAGGAATCGAAGAGGAAAAGCCGACCCGAAAGGGATCGAGCGCGCGCAGTTTTATAAGAGGTTCGGCGGATAGACGCTGGCTAGGCCTATCGCCGGGAGGAGGGCTAGAGGGTGGGCCGTCGGTTGGACGGAGGGTCGGGGAGTGGGCGGAGTGGGCCAGGCGACGGGCCAGAGGGCAGGCCAGGGGAGAGGGCTAATGAACACAGCTGGGGAGACAAAGAGGAGATCTGTTATTAAAACTACGCCAGCATACTCCGCTCTGCCTCGAGTTCACAGGCCCGGATGTCAGCAGGAAATGATCGGGGATGGGAATTTTCATATCCTAGACGACGTGTTGTTGTCGGGTCGAATTCGGCTCGAGGAAATGCCTCTTTCCACCTTTCCTCCTCCTCTCCCCGCCTCCGAGGCCCCTCCTCTCTCCTCTCTCCTCCCCAGCCTCTTCCCTCTCCTCCCCATCCACCCGATTGCTCCCTCCCTTGCTCCCCTCTCCCCTCCCTCCCCTCTTCTTTTCTCTCAACCCTCTCCCCCTCTCCTCCTCTCTCCTCCCCTTTCCTCCTCTCTTCTCTCCTCCCCTCCTCTCCTCACCCTTCTCTTGTGCCCTCTCCTGTCTCTCTCCCCATCTTCCTCTCCTTCTCTCATTTTCTCTCTCCTCCCTCAATAATTTTTTGTCAACTCTTCCTCTGAGCTCCTTCTCCGTTTCTCTCATCTTCTCATATTATCTTCTCTTTCCCTTTGTGCTGTATTTCGTCCTCTTCTCTCTCTCTCTCTCTCTTTCTTTCTTTCTTTCTCCTTCCCTCCCCCTCCCTCCCTCCCTCCCTCCCTCCCTCCCTCCCTCCCTCCCTCCCTCCCTCTCTTTCCCTCTCTCTCTCCCTCTCTCTCTCTCTCTCTCTCCTCTTTCTCTATCTCTCTCCCCTATGCTTGTTTGTCTATTTCCTCCTCTCCTTCCCTCTGTTCTCCTCATAACCCCACATGATACGAAATAAAGATTATGCACAATAAAGAAATTTAAGATAATGAAGATGTAAAATAAAGAAAGATAATAAGGAAAGAATGTAAAAGAAAAGAAAAAACAGGTAAATAACTGTACCGTTCATATGTAAATTTTAGTGCTTGACGGTCAATAAGAGGTTCCAAGACTTTTCTGCTTAAAAATGTGGACCGATTAATGTTGTTCTTTTTCCACCACAAAAAAAACGACCGTAATAACAGTGTTGTGGGTATTTCTTTTGTTCTTCCTGTTCCCATTCGTATAAAGAGACAGAAGAACACGAGAGAAGAAAGTTTTTTTTAAGAATGAGAGAAGAGGAGAGAGGATGGAAGGTTGTGAGGGACGGAGATGGGCAATAGGTGATAAAGTGTATAAGAATGAGTTGAAAAAAAGGAGAAAGAAGGTAGACAGAGACAGAGAGAATATGGAAGAACGCGTAAAAAGTAAAGAGAAAAAGTCAAAATGAAGAAGGGGAAGAGTGAAATAAGAGAAAATTGAAAAGAGTGCAAGAAAAGAATTGACAGATAGTGAAGGCGGAGGATGATGATGAAGTGATAATGAGAAAGCGAAGAATAAAAAAGAGAAAGGGAGAGAAGAGAAATAGAGAACAGGGAGAAACAAGGAGAGAAAAAAGTAAATGCAGAAATATTGTGAGAATGTAGTGAAATAGAGTGTGGACAGCAGTATACGAGGACAACTTATATAGTGAACACAGCAAATGTAGTGAAGTCAGAAAGTTAGTGAATCTAGTGAAATGTATCAGGATCGAAATACACTGAAAAAAAAGAAATATACTGAGACAGAAAAACATATGATGAAAACATAAGATACAGTGTAGACAGAAGCAAAGGGGGAACAAAGAAAATATTGTGAAAGTGAAATACAATTGGAACAGGTATATAGTGATGGTTGAATGCAGAGAAATGGGAAATATAGTGACGTCAGAAGGTATAGTGAGATTGAAATATGGTGAGAACCGGAGATCTAAATGGAAAAGGATTGTGAGATAGTGAGCGAACGTCTCGTAAGAGTAAGAAAAAAAATATGGGATAGAAAGAGGAGAGGAGAGATAATGAGAAATGAAGGAATATGATAGAGAAGGATGAGAGAGAGAGAGAGAGAGAGAGAGAGAGAGAGAGAGAGAGAGAGAGAGAGAGAGAGATTGGCGGGATGGCGAGCGGGGTGAGGGGCGGGAGGGCGGGAGGGAGGGCAGGCAAGGGGCCCAGGGAAGGAGGGAAGGAGGGAGGGGGAGGACGCACCTGTGTGAGGGACTCTCTCACCAAATACCGGTAGCCCATTAGACGCTTCCCTGGGGGCGGCCGCCTCGCCCTGTTACCAATTTCACCAAAAACGCCCCCATTTTCGAGCTCCCCTCGCTCCCCATTGTGGCTCCCGGGGGGGCGGGGTCGCTGTGCCACGTGGTTGCGGCACTGCCCGTGGCATTCTGGGCGAAAGGGAGGGAGGAGGAAGAGAGGAGAAAAGGACGCGTTGTGAGAATGGTGGCGGCAGCCGGCGATGGCGCTCTCCAAGATGCTGTCATTATATATTTTGTGAGCCAAGAATTGTGATATTTATGTGTGTTTTGACCATGATGTTATGATGTTTGTGTGTGGCGTCAGTCAGTTGTTCTTTAAGGTACGAAAGCATCGTTCTTATTTTTTTTTTTTTACTATTTCTATTTTGGTCATGATTTTCATAGGGGACATCGCCTCCGCCAGCGTTCGTGTACTTTCGAATGCGCATGCGCGGGTTTCTTGCGCGAGGGAAGAGCACGAGGCTGTAATCTTTCGTAAATAAGGCCATATAAGTATAAAGGGATTATTTATTTGCTTTTTATGCTTACTTCTTTGTGTTTTGTGTCAATCTTTCGTAAATAAGACTTATATTAAGGATAAAATGGTTATTTATTTCCGTGCATTATCTGTTTTTTTTTATCTTTATTTTATTTTAATCTTTCTTAAAAACATAAATAAATGGTTATCTGTTATCACCCATTATCTTTTTTTTTTTTTCTTTTTTTTTTATTCTTTCGTGAACGCAAAAGGGTGACGTGGTTATTTATTATTATGCATTATCTTCTTTTCTTAATTCCCCTTTTTTATTTTGTTTTTTTGTCCTTAATCTTGCGTGTTCATTCTCAGCGCCCCAAGTTAATTCACAAAAAAGAGTCATTCTGTAACAAACGATTCAGTCTTGTTAGCAATAGTTATTCGATAAGGTTTACCAAAAAGGAGAAGATAAAGAAAAGAAAAGAAAAAAGCAATTTTGGTGATTAGGAAACCTTCTGATAAATGCAGACACAGCAAAATGAAGGAAACAGCCAATTATTAACCGATCGTGCGAAGAAAATGATAGATAAGGCATAAGTCTGCCTTATCTATCGTGCCCCCCCTTTCTCCTCCCCTCCACCTCCCTCCCCCCCTCTAGCCCCCAACCTCCCCACCCCCTCCTCCCAAATGACTATCAAACTTATGCAGATTTTGTTTACAAGTTCAGCCCAAGAAAAGTCGTAATGATGTAAAATCGAACGGTTTTATTTCGCCTCGTCCGCGAGATCGTATTATCGGGAAACTGTTTATATTAGTATCTTTATTTATTTATTTATTTATCTATTTGTTTATTTATTGTGTGTGTGTGATTTTGCGTTCACCAGCATGTTAATTCTTTGTTATTAGTATATTTTTATTGATTATTCATTTTATATATCCATTATTTTCGCGTGTGTGATTCCTCATTAACTCGTCTTTATAGTATCTTATTCATCTATTCATTTTATTTATCCATTTATCCATTTTCCCTTTTTTTGTGATAACCTCTGGCCGAGTAGGCTTGTCTAGCCCCGAGGAGATCCTTCCTCCGAGAGCGTAAACAGTCTCATCTGACAGCTGACAGCTCCCGACGTCCTCAGAGCGATGGCGTGTGTAATGTTTGCGGCGCCCTTCTCGCTCGCGGACTCGCGCCGCCGTCACGGTAAAAGTGGCAGTTTTTAATGTATAACAGATATGTGTGTATGTATATACACACACACACACATTATATATAATATATATATATATATATATATATATATATATATATATATATATATATATGTGTGTATATATATATATATATATATATATATATATATATATATATATATATATATATATGTATATATATATATATATATCACATATACATATATACATATATACATATACATATACATATACACATAATATGGTTGTGAAAGGAAAAGGCGAGGATGGGGAAGCGATGGGAGAGAGAGGAGAAGAGAAAGATGGGGAATGGCAAGGAGAGAAAGGGAGCAAGAAGAGGAAGAGGGAGGAAGGAAAAGGATAGGCCATGGAATAAGGGGAAAGATGGGGAGGAGGGGTGGTCCTTCCCTCCCTCTCTCCCTCCCTCCTCCTCCCTCCCTCCCTCCCTTCCTTCCTCTCCTCCCTCCCTCCCTCCTCCTCCCTCCCTCTCTCCCTCCCTCCCTCCCTCCTTCCCTCCTTCCCTCCCTCCCTCCCTCCCTCCCTCCTTGCGATAGAGGAAAATTGGGCAAATCAGAGCAGGGACCGAGGGAAAGGGTTCTTAGGGTAAGGTGGGGGTAGGGAGGGGGGGAAGGGGAGGGCATAGAAGGGATAGGGAAGGAGGGGGGGATGAAGGGGAAAGGGGAGGAAGGAAGGTGAAGGGAAAAGGGGATGAAGGGGAAAGGGGAGGGGGGGAGGGAAAGAGGGGGGAGGGAGGGAAAAGGGGGGAGGGTGATGAAGGGAAAAAGGGAGGAAAGGGGGGAGGGAAAGAGGAGGAGGGAGGGAGGGAGGAAAGAGAAGAAAGGGGAAAGAGAAAGAGGGGAGGGAATGTTTAAAGAACTATGACACTAGAATTATAACCACTATTATTATAAACATTTTATTATATCATATATTTTATTATTTAATATTTAATATCATTATATATTTTATTATTTTATATTTAATATTATTATATATTTTATTACATTATATCTTATAATTTTATTATTATTTTTATCATAGTATTATAACCACTTTCTCTCTTTCTTTCATTTTTTCTTCTTTTCTTCTCCTCTCCTTCTCTCCTTCTCTCCTTCTCTCCTTCTCTCCTTCTCTCCTTCTCTCCTTCTCCATGTCAGAGAAAAGGGGTCTTGAGGGAAGCGAGAAGGATGAAAGGCTTTGAAAAAATAATAATAAAAAACGAAAAAAAAAAAAAAAAAAATCTTTTACGACAGAAAAAGGCAGAAAAATAAAAATCGCCAGTAATTCTACGAAGATTCTGATTTTATTTATTTCTTCTTATTATCATTTATTTATTTATTTATCTATGTATTTATTTACTTATTTATTTATTTATTTACTTATTTATTTATCTACTTATTTATTTTCTTTATTTATCTCTGGGTGGGAGGAACCTTAAAATGATTGAAGCTGGGTTGGTGACCGCGGCGGGTAATGGCAGGTACCCGGGCCAACAGAACAAAAATTCACTCAATTAAACTTAATTTGACTTAATAGTCCTCGGCGGTTGGATGCAGGCGACGAGACTCGTTGTAATGGAAGCAGATAGTGTTTGTGGAATGCGGGAGAGAGAGGGTGAGGGAGAGGGTGAGGGAGAAGGGGAGGGAGAGAGAGGGTGAGGGAGAAGGGGAGATATTTAGTAGTTGAATAGCTAGATAAATTGCTACATAGCTATCTATCTATCTATATAGATAGATATATAGATAGAGAGAGAGAGAGAGAGAGAGAGAGAGAGAGAGAGAGAGAGAGAGAGAGAGAGAGAGAGAGAGAGAGAGAGAGAGAGAGAGAGAGAGAGAGAGAGAGAGAAAGAGAGTAAGAGAGACAGACAGAGACGGACGGACGGACGGACGGACGGACAGACAGACAGACAGACAGACAGACAGACAGACAGACAGACAGACAGACAGACAGACAGACAGACAGACAGACAGACAGACAGACAGACAGACAGACAGACAAATAGATAGAGAAAGAGAAAAAAGAGAAAAGGGGAAGGAGACAGAGAAATAGAAAAAGAAAAAGAAGAAGAGGAGGAGACAGAAAAAGACAGAGAGAAGAAAGAGAAAGAGAAAAAAGAGGAGGCAGAGGAAGAGAGAAGCGAAAGGGATGGCCAAAACGGCGACATGAGGCAAAGGCGCTTAGCAGATGAGCCCAGATTTAAAGTGAAGGATGAGGATTAAGGAATCAGTCAGTCCCCCCTCCCCCCCTCCACCTCCGCCCCCGCCCCCCCTTCACCTCTGCCCCCTCCCCCCCCCCACGCGCATTCTCGGCCGGACTACGTGACCGCCGGGGACTCGGGGACTACTTTGAGCGAGGCCCAAGTAGCCCCCAGGACTACGCAGCCCCATGGAGCGACGGTTGCAAGAGTTCGTGTCTTGAGGAGGTTGGTTCGAGGGTGGAGGGTGGAGGATGGGGGGTGGGGGGTGGAGGATGAGGTACTGAGGGGTAGGAGGTGGAGGGCGGAAAGTGGAAGATATAGGGTGGAATGTAGAAGGTGGAAGGCCGAGAACAGAGAGAAGGTGGAGGATGGAGGGGGAGGTACTGCGGGGTATGGGTCGGAGGGTCGAGGGGGAGGCCGGGTGCTGCGGAGGGAGGGCGGAGGGCGGAGGGCGGGGGTGCAGTGGGCGGAGGGCGGGTGGACGGGCGGCGTGAGACGGCCGCCAGACTACATGTTTATTATCCCGTAGCCCAGCCTTGAGCCCCGCCGTCCTGCTTTCTTCCTTGTACAGCAGAAGGTCGCCACCCTCGCGCAGGTCACCGCCGCCGCCTCTGCCGCCGCCTCCACCACCGCTTCCACCTCCACCTCCGCCTCCTCCAGCCTTCCCTCCTCACCCTTCCGTTGCCAGACACACACACACACACACACACACACACACACACACACACACACACACACACACACACACACACACACACACACACACACACACACACACACACACACACACACACACACACACACACACCAACACCACACACACACCAACACACACACACACCACACACACACACACACACACCAACACACACACACACGCGCGCCCCGCCCGTCCGCCGCTCGGCCGAGGCCCGAGAGCGCCATCGCCGGGGCCGTAGAGGGAGGAGCGCCGGGATTTCGTCCTTTGGTCCGTCGGGGAGTCTTCGCCTATCGGCGCACATGAGGCTGGCGATACGTACACGCGGCTCTGCGATGCTTACATGAGGCTGGCGATACGTACACGCGGCTCTGCGATGCTTACATGAGGCTGGCGATACGTACACGCGGCTCTGCGATGCTTACATGAGGCTGGCGATGCATAGACGAAGGAGGTCTGAGTTCGTTTTTTTTTTCCTCTGCCGTTTCGCCAGCGCAGCCGGGCGTCTTGGCTCCTGAAATTAGCGGGCGGCGAGGAGCGTGGCCCCCACCTTGTTTGTTCCCCTTCCCCCTCCTTCTTTTGCCTCCTCGTCATCTACCTCCTCTTCCTCCTCATCTTCTTTCTCCCCCTCCTGCTTCTGCTGCTACTACTACTCCTGCTCCTCTTCCTCTTTTTTTCTTCTACTTTTTCTTCTTCCTCTTCTTCTTCTCCCTCTCCCTCTCCCTCTCCATCTCTCTCTCCCCGTCCCCCTATCCCCTCCTCCCCTCCCTGCCCAGGAGGGCTGTCAGTCACCGCAGCGGGTCCCATCCCCAGAAAGGGCTGTCAGTCACACAAGGGGTTGAGGCCGCGGGCGAAGGGCTGCTTTTCTCACCCGCGGCCCTCCTACGGGGCCCTCCACCGGGGCTCTCCACCGGGACCCTCCACCGGGTTTCTCCACCGGGACCCTCCACCGGGGCTCTCCACCGGGACCCTCCACCGGGGCTCTCCACCGGGACCGGAAGGGCCATCGTCAACTCGGGCTGCCCTGCGAGGCCCTGTCGCACAGCACGCCGGGCCCTGGGGCAGTCGCCTGCTTAAAGCCAGACAAGCAACGGCCGAGGGAACGGAAGGGGGAGGGAAAATGGGGGAGAGGAGTGGGGGGGAGGGTAGAGGAGTGGGGGGGAGGGTAGAGGAGTGGGGGAGGGTAGAGGAGGGCCTGGGGAAAGGTAGGGGAAAGTGGAAGGGCGGAGGAGGGGGAGGGGGGAAGGAAGAGGGGAGAGGGGGAAAAGGGGGAGGTGAGGGTGGAAGAGGGTACAGGAGGTACAGGAAGAGGGAGGGGAGAGAGAGAGAGAGAGAGAGAGAGAGAGAGAGAGAGAGAAGAGAGAGAGAGAGAGAGAAAGAGAGAGAGAGAGAGAGAGAGAAAAGTGTGGCTGAGAATTCCGGAGATTTCAATGCGTTCGTAGGATGCGAGTCTCCGAATTTTATACATTAAAGAATCATCATTGCTGCGTGGTTTCGCGCTATCATTCCACACAAGGTACTTC
>NC_051403.1:46614493-46616993 GCF_015228065.2 Penaeus monodon
CACCAAAATCACCATGGTCATCCTCCTCCTCCTCCTCCTCATCATCATCATCATCATCATCATCATTAGTAATGACAATAACTGTAGAAGTAGTAGAAATAGTGTCTCTGCCATCATCATTACCATTGTCATTGTTACTATCAATAGATTCCCCCCCCCTCCCCTCCTCTACCTTGCCCCCCTCCCCCCTATTCCGTCGACCTTTGGCTGATCCGCGGTCACCCTAGGCACAGTGACGTGGCCAGTAAGGTCGATTCCTCCAAAGGTCAGAAGGTCAGCTGTAGATGACCAAGGAGACGGGCTCAAGTAGATGAAGTGGTGGTGGTGGTGATGGCGATGACTACGATGATGGTGATGGTGATGATGGTGGTGGTGATGGAAGCTGATGAAGATGGTGGCGGTGGTTGTGGTGGTAATGATGATGAGATATAAAAGGAAAAAAAAAGATGATGAAAAAGAGGAATAATATTAATTAAAACATAAGGAATTAAAAGAAGATGAAGAATTTGAATAAGAAATAGAAGAAAATCAAGAATTCGATTCAGAAGAAGAAGAAGAAGACGAAGAAACGAAAGAGGCTGCTGGCGATGCCAACGAAAATGCCCAGCGATATGCCCCTCTTGGCCCGCCGCGGCAATTTCTCTTCGTGTGTTTGCGGTTGTGGTTGTATGTGGTTGAGGTTGTGTTTTTCTTTAGCGTTGTTTCATTGTGGATTCTTATATATTCCTTCATACAGATGGGAGGGAGGGAGGGAGGGAGGGGGAAGGAGGGGGAGAGAGAGGGAGGGAGGGAGGGATGAAGAGAGGGAAGGTGGGCGGAGAGAGAGGAAGAAAAGGAGGGAAGAGAGGAAAGGAGGAGAGAGAGAGGGAAGGAGAAGAGAGAGAGGGAGGGAGGGAAGAAGGGAAGGAAGGAGAGAGTGAGTCAGTCAGTTAGACTCTGCCATTCAGAGCGCATAGCACGGCAGAGAGAAGTGATGATGATGATGATGATGGTGATGATGATGACTCTGATGGTGATGTAGACGATGACGACATGACGTACGGTTTTGACGAAAAAAGAAGAAGAAAAAAGGGGGAAAAGGAAAGAAAGAAAGACGAAGAGGACATGAAAGGAGTAGAAGGACAAGACTTGCGGACATGTTTGCTTCGGTCCCGCTGGCATCGGGTCGGCACCGGTAACTCAAGCCTTTAGTGTATTTTCGTGGTAATTTCGACTTATTTAACGACTTCTCAAAGCGAAGTCCCGTGTTGTCCGCTGCGTTTACGATACCCGGCGCCGCCACAGTCCATCGAGCTAGATGAGGATGCGCAGAGGCCGCAGGTCCGCAGAATTAGCAGGTCGGAACTGGGGGACGAAAATACTATGGGGGCACCATGCTGGAAATCCGTGAATTAGGAACCATATTTAAGGAAATACTTAAAATCCGTGAACGGGGAAAGGATATACTTGAAACCCGCGAACCAGGAGAGGAAAACGCTATAGGAACCATAATTGAATGAGCAAGGAAAATACTATGGGAAAAACACGACACCGAGCTAGCCTGGAAGCGCAGAGACCCGCAGAATTAGCAGATCGGAAATGGGAGAGGAAGAGGCTGCGGGGGAAGCATACCTGGAATCCGTGAAATAGGAGGCGATAATGTTACGAGGGAAAATAGTACATCAAACTAGCGAGGATACATAGAGGTCAGATTAGGGAACAGATCGAGACCAGTTGAGGGAAATGTGAGAACCATACTTATATATAACAACAAACCATACTTATTTGGGAACTTCTATAACTTATATATATAGCATACTTATATAGGAGGGGGAGGGAAGGGAGGAAAAGAGGAGGAGGGAGGAAAGAGGAAAAGAGGAAGGGAGGGGAGGGGGAAGGGGAGGAGGAGGAACTAGGAGGAACTAGGAGAGAAAAATGCTACGGGGAACATGCTTTTATAGTGAAGGAAAAGGCTATGGGAACCATACTTGAAATCCGCGAATTAACAGAGGATATTCCCTTGAAGACAAAGCTCGAAATTTGTAAACTAGAAGGAGGAACTGAAACTAGAACCAGCAAAAACGAAAAATCCATAATTGATAGTGTCACGGTAACGATTTTTTTCATGTTAGAGGAAACTGCATGAAAGAGAGGGAGAGAGAGAGAGGGAGAGAGAGAGGGAGAGAGAGAGGGGGGGAGAGAGAGAGGGAGAGAGAGAGGGAGAGAGAGAGAGGGAGAGAGAGAGAGGGGAGAGAGAAGGGAGAGAGAGCGGAGAGAGAGAGAGGGAGAGAGAGAGGAGGGAGAGAGAGAGAGGGAGGGGAGAGAGGGAGGGAGAGAGAGGGAGAGAGGGGAGAGAGGAGAGAGAGGGGAGAGGGAGAGAGAGAGAGAGGGATGAGGAGAGAGAGAGGGAGAGAGGGGAGAAGGAGAGAGAGACAGATAGGGGAGAGAGAGAGAGGAGAGGAGAGCAGAGGAGAGAGAGAGAGAGAGAAAGAGAGAGAGAAATGAGGTATATAAAGAGAAA
>NC_051403.1:46621993-46634507 GCF_015228065.2 Penaeus monodon
CAGGTGTTGGCCTTCCGCACCCGGTGCTGTGTATCCGCCTCGGTGCGTCGACGGGCATTTGCACTCGTCAGCATTAATTACTATAAACAACCATCTGTTGGAAACCCCTCAGCAATGTTAGAAACCCCACGGGGCCTCCCGCCACCTGCCTATTCGCTATTGGAGATCTTCACCATAACGATGCCCAACACCATACCCTCGCACTCTCCTCAACCACAACAACCATTTCACTGTTGCACTTGACATTCAGGTCCGAAGACGCTGCTATCAATATGCCTTTCGCTTACCCTGACGTAACGGCGTTTTCGATTCGTAAATTCTACGACCTACCATGGATAAATTTCAATTCGTGTGGTATCAGACTTCGTAGAGAACAGTCAGCATAAAAAACATTCAGGATCCGCGCCAATTAGCCTTCGGATGCTTTCCTACCGTTCCCTTTTCATTTTTTTTTCTTACTCGCATAAGATACCAAATTCTCTAAATACCCCACAAAGGAGAGTCCATTCGATAAACTACTAAGAACTGCCACCCTTCGTAAACCCAAAGTTGGAAACTCAACAACCCTACTAGACATTACGTATTCACCCGTTATTTGAATAGATTATACATGCAGGACTCATAATACGTTATACGATCGCCTCTCATTTCGCATCATAGCAGCCGTAACCAGGGAATTCAATGCTGACGTTGCTAACATTCTCTGTGGCCGCTGACATTTCGCAGGCGATGCTGACACTCTCGGTGATCTCTTGCATCTTTATCTGGGGTTTCCATCGGGTGCTCGCCCTTCGCCGTACACGTTCGCCGTAGATGGGAACGTTACTGCAGACGTACATGTTCACTGTAACCGTTCACCGTAGACCATTGTAGATGTTCACTGTAGACGTTGACCGTATACGTTCACTGGAGACGTTGACTGTAGACATTCCCTGTAGACGTTCACCGTAGACGTTCACTATAGACGTTCACTATAGACGTTCACCGTAGAAGTTCACTGTAGTTGTTCACTGTAGACGCCCTATACCGTGGGGAACTTTCTGCACCGTCATTAAGGCTCCCTGCTTTTAGATGCTACAGCCACGTCACCCGAAACGAAGGGCATTTCCTCACCTCTGAAAAAAATGCTTCTTAATATGGTTTTTATTGTTTATTCTTTATTGTTGTTATAGTTTACGTAGGGATTTCGTTCTTTGATATATAATTGTGTATTTTCTCATTTTTAAAATAAAACACTTAATAATTTTTCGTTATTGTTGTTATGGCTTACGTATAAATTTCGTTCTCACTTAAAACAAATTCTTCTTAACTTTCTTTTCATTAGATATTATTTACGTTGGCATTTCGATCTTCGATATATGATACGGTGCTTCTATTTGTGATATACGAAGGAATGCCTTGAAATAAGGACGATATCATTTATAGTTTGTAGTTGAGAAAGGTTTGTATCCAAAGCTAGAAGTTCGTGCGGGGTATGACACGCATAATCTGGCGTATTGACCCATTATCAAAGTTTATTATGAGATCGTTACGATTGATATAACGTAGCATTCGTGTGGAGATGAATGCCAGGATGTTATCTTTATTTATTACAATTATTTATTCATTTTTTTTTAAAGGAGAGATTTTGCCTTTATGGAATTTCATGTAGTGGTTACATGGTTTAATACATTTCTGAATTGAGTGAACTTGGTTGAATCTGAATATAGGAACAAATTAAGATAATCTTCGCGGTTAATTATCTCCTTCATTGGCTTCGTTAACTTGATAGACCCACAGAAAAATTAGAATTAATGATTGATACTCATATGATATATTTATAACATAAATGATGGAGAAAGATCAGAAGGGGGGAGAACAGAAAATAAGGGAAGCGAGAACAAAAGGAAGAAGGAAAGCAGAAAGAAAAGATACGAGAGGAGAAAAAGAAAAGAAAAAAGAAATGTTGAGAGTAACACCAAAAAGAAAATATATACATAATAAAAGAAAAAAAAACATATACGGTAATGAAAACAAATTCTATATAAAAAAAATAAGAAAATAATAGAAGGAATATTTGATTTAAAATGATAAAAATAATAATATATAAAAAAAACATATGGCGACGCATTGCCCTTCAAATCTGACGCCAAAAGACATTGCTTGTAAGGAGATTGTCTGCCGGGTCAAGGCAGTTGGGGAGGGAGGCCGGGCGGAGGAGGGGAGGGGAGGGGAAGGGAAGGGAAGGGAAGGGAAGGGAAGGGAAGGGAGGGAGAAGGGAAAGGGAAGGGAGGGAAGGGAGGGGAGGGGAGGGGAAGGGAGAGGGGAGGGGAGGGGAGGGGGAAGGGAAGGGAAGGGAAGGGGAAGGGAAGGGGGAGGGAGGGGAGGGAGTAAGGGAAGGGAATGGGAGGACGTGGGGAGTGGGAGAAGACGAAAGGAAGAAGAGGGAGAAGGAGACGGGGAGGAAGGGAGGAAAGGGATAAGGCGGTTGGAGGATAAAAAAGAAGAAGAAGAAGAAGAAGAAGAAATATAGAAATTCATAAAGAAAAAAGGCAGAATGACCAGAAGAAATAAAATCATAATAAAGAAGAGAGAAAGAGAGACACAGAAACATAAACGAAAGAGAGAGAAAAAAAACGAGACCGAACAACAACGCAAGGCAAGAAGGCAGCAAAAGAACACCAATATCAACGCCAGCACCAACACCAACACCAACACCAATACCAACGCCAACACCAACACCAACGCCAACACCAATATCAACGCCAACACCAACGCCAACACCAAACCAACCCGCCAACACCAACACCAACGGCAACACCAACACCAATACCAACGGCAACACCAATACCAACGCCAACACCAACGCCAACACCATCCTCCCCCTTGGCGCCAACCCTCGCCCGCACCTGCGTACGCGAACCCAGACGGACGGACGCCGGCACCGGCGGGGCAACAGTGGCACACGTCGGCACCCGTGTACGCATCCCCCCCCCCCCCCCGTCCGCACCGACCAAGAAAGGTATGCGATCGAGTGAGTGAACGCCGGGGTGAAAGTTACCCCGGGGGAGTTGGAGGAGGGGGAGGGGGGGAGAGGAGAGAACGAGGGGGGAGGGGGGGAGATGGAAGATGAGGGGAAATGGGGAAAAGAGAGAAGAGAGGGGGACGGGAGTGGAGGAGGAGGAGAAGGTGGAGGGGGGGAGGAGAGAGGAGAGGGGAGAGGAAGGGCGAGAGAGGGAGGGAAAAGAAGAGGAAAGGGGATGGGGGAGAGAGAGGAGGGGAGGAGAGAGGGGGGAGACGAGAGGAGAACTAAGAAGGGAGGAGAAAGAGAGAGGAAGAAGGAGAGAGGAGGAAGAAGAGAGAGGAGAGGAGGAGGGGGAGGAAGAGAGAGAGCGAGAAAGGGAAAAAGGAAATGGGAGGTGACCAGGGATGGAGAGAGGGGGGAGGACAGTGAGGGAGAGAGAGGGAAGGAGAAGAGGAAGGGGAGAGAGGGAAGGAGAAGAGGAAGGGGAGAGAGGAGAGGAAGGGGAAGAGGGAAAAAGGGGGAGGGCCGAGAATTTTTCTTAGAAGGAGGAGAAGAGGAATGAGGGGGAAGAGCGGGCGAGGAGGGGAGAGGGGAAGAGTGAGGAGGGCGAGGGAAAAAGGGGGGGGAGGGAGGAGAGAAGGAGAAAAGGAGCGAGAAGGAGGGAGAGAAAAGGAGAGAGAGAGGGGGTAGAAGGAGGGGAGAAGGAGAAGGAGAAGGAAAAAGAAGAAGAAGGAGGAAGGATGAGGAGAAGGGAGAGGAAGAGGAAAATCAGAAGGGAAGGAGGGAGAGAGGCCAGGGGAGGGAGAAGGAGAAGGGAAGTCAAGGAGGAGGAAGAGGATAGAGGGCGTAAAGAGGATAGGAGGGGAAGAGGGGCGACGGATAAGGGGAGGAGGCTGAGGGGAGGGGTTTAGAGAGAGATAGAGGGGTAGAGAATGACGGAAGGGTAAGGGGGGAGGAGGAGAGGGGAAGGAGGAAAGACGGGAGAAGAAAGAAGAGAAAAGGAAGAGAGAGGAAATGTGAAGATTTGATGAATAAGGAATGGAGGGAAAGGGAAGAAAAAGTGTGAAGGGGACTGGGATTGGTGAGGGAAGGGGTGGGTGGGTGGAGTCCGGAGGGAAAAAGAGGTGTGAATGGAGGGGTGAATTTAAGGAGGAAGAATACCAGCAGGGGGAGGGATGGAAGAGGGTGGGATGTTGAGGGAGGGGGGGAGGGAGGGAGGGAGAGGAGGGACCCGAGGGGAGAGGGAGGGTGAGGGAGGACGGAGGGGAGGAGAGGAGGGGACGCGATAAGGCGAAGGGGGAGGGGAGGGTGAGGGAGGGACGAGGGGAGGAGGTGGAGGGGGGAGGGAGATGGAGAAGGGAGATAGAGGGGGACAGACTTGAGAGAAGAGAAGCAAAGAGGACGACGGGAGGGGGAGGGGAGGGACACGAGGATAGGAGGGAGGGACGACGTTGGGTTTGTATGGGGGCGAGGGGCGAGGAGTTCCGGATGTGCGTGTTGCCGCCAGTGCCTCAACCGGTTGGCCAATTCTCCCCCCCCCCTCCTTACCCCACCATCCCTACCCAACCCCCCACAATAATTCATACACCACGCGACACCCTCCCCCCTCCCCCTACCCCATACTCCACTACTCACGACCTCTCCCTCCCTCATCACTTCCTTTCGCTGAGTTTCGCGCTGATCTGAGTTCTCCTCCCTTCCCCTTCTCTTTTCTTGAGTCCTCCCTCCCCCCCTCTCCCTCCCCTCCCCTCCCCTCTCTTTCTTTCCCCTCCTCTTGCCTCTCCCTCCTCCCCCCCTTTTGCCCCCCCCCACTCCCCCCTCCCTTCATCATCCCCCCCTCCCCGCTCTTGTGTCTTCCCTCATTCCCCCTCTCCCCTCCACTCCCCCCCTCTTATCCTCTCCCTCTCTCCTCTCTCTCTCTTCTCCCTCATCTCTCTCCCTCCCTCTCCTCTCTCTCTCTCTCTCTCTCCCCCCTCCCTTCTCCTCTCCCTTCTCCCCTTCCCTTCCCTCTCCCTCTTCCTTCTCTTCTCCTTCTCCCACTCCCTCTCCCCCTCCCCCCTCTTCTTACACGACCTTAATGGGGGATAGTGATGATGATGATGAATGGTTTGGTGGTGATGATAATGGTGACTGATAACGCTGAGATGATGATAATGATGACGATGACTCGATTGACGGATTTGACGATGACGATAACGATGACGATGAAGAGGATGATGATGATGAAGACGATTATGATGATGATAATGACAGTATTGACGACGCCGAAGATGAATGATAATAAGGAGGCGAGGGCGATGATGGGGAAGAGTAGTAATGCCGAGAGTGATGACATGATGATAGTATGGATGAAAAGGATGATAATAACGATGATGAGAAAGGAGTAGGAGGATAGTAAGGGTGAATGATGAAAT
Organism: Penaeus monodon; assembly: GCF_015228065.2. NCBI lineage: Eukaryota > Metazoa > Arthropoda > Malacostraca > Decapoda > Penaeidae > Penaeus > Penaeus monodon. The sequence goes on from NC_051403.1 coordinate 46,627,412, forward strand.
GTGGAAGAGGGCAGCAGAAAATTTAGTTTTTTTTTTTAAGAAAAGAAATTTGTTTATAAGATTATTACGAAGATAATGATGATAAGAGTTTATCTTCGTTTACATTTTGATGGATTGATTTAACGACGTGGAAAAGATTGGGGTGTGGTTTGGCTGGAAAAAAGATAAAGATGGTGTGATTGTGCTTGATTTGGTGATTGTGATGTCTATGAAACAGATAAGAAGATAATGATAATGCCTTTTTTCCTTTTCCTTTTTCTTATTATGATTTAGTAATTATTATTATTATTATCAATTTGTTTGTTATTATTACTATTACTATTGATATCATTATTATTATTATTATTGTTATTGTTATTGTTATATACAGCCTATCATCATAATACTATTATTATTTTTATTGCCATTACTATCAAAGCAATAGCCATGGCAGTACTAAATCTCTCCACCGTTACGTATTAATACCTTTATTTGCATTCACAATTCACATCGGTTAATCTTAACCTTCATATTATTCTTGCATCTATAAACTTTATAATGTTAGATATGAAATGCCTTGTGGGTTTACTCCTTTGAAAACGAATGATTAATAACTCTCTCCTCTCTCTCTCTCTCTCTCTCTCTCTCTCTCTCTCTCTCTTCCTCTCTCTCTCTCGCTCTCTCTCTCTCGCCTCTCTCTTCTCTCTCTCTCTCACCCTCTCCTCTCCTCTCTCCTCTCTTCTCTCTCTCTCCTTCTCTCTCCTCCTCTTCTCTCCTCCTCTCTTTCTCTCTCTCTCGCCAGGGACTCCCTTGCTCCCTCTGGAAACGAAGGCGGGGAAAAACGGGGGAAGGGAAATAAATTAAGAAAAGGAAAAGAAAAAACCCTCGTCTTCAGTGTAAGTTCTGTGTTCAACAATTCTACGTGGAGACCCACCTCCTCCTCAGGTACGTGGCCTTCGGGCGTGGACACAGGTCGATTCGGTGGCATATGTGTATAATATATGTAGGTTGTGTGTGCATAGGTACAAGTGTGGGCGTGTATATGCACATGTAAAAGCACGCGCGCAGTCGCACGCTCACACGCATACTTACACTCACACACACGTACACGCACTCGCACACGCACACCCACACAGACGCACGCACGCACACGCACACACACGCACACGCAAAGCACAAACACACTAGCGACGGGGACACGCGCCCGCCCCCCGCCTGCCCTAGCCCCCTCCCTCCTCCCCTCCCCTTCGCCTCCCTCCCTCCCTCCCCGGGCACGCCCCCCGAGAGAGCTAACCCTCCACCTCCGGCACGCACTCCTTTTCCAGGGAACACGCCCGGGTCTTTTGTTGTTTTTGTCGCGACGTTTTGTCGCGGGGGGCGCCGCTCGTCGCTTTTTCTTTTTTTGTGATTGTCGCGACGGACTCTTCACCCACAAGACGCGACCGACTTCATTCACTACAACTGCAGAGCTTCCAGATGCGAGCTAATGTGGGTGGAGTATCACTCAGCCCCATCAGCGGAGGGAGGGGCGACGTTACTGCTGCCGGCCTACGCGCTGCTTAGGCCGGACCTCGGGTACTCTGCTGAGGGAGGACCAGCGGGATCCAGCCCAGGGACCACTACTTCGACCCCAACCTCTACGTCCCAGCCAGTCTTGGGGCTTTTCTTAGTTCGTTGTGTTACGTGTCCCCCCGCTCGTCGCCCACCCCCGCGTTTTTCGTTTAGTTTTTTTTTTTCTCTCGTCCGTAGGAGCGGGGTTCGTGGTTCCGCGAGGGACGGGATTGATGAGGGAGATGGTTTCTCCGATCGGGGAGGGGAGAGAGAGTGAGGAGATGAATGAGGGAGCGGAGGGTAGAGAGAGGCGAGGGGGGGAGAGGGGAGTGAGAGAGGGGAGAGTCGAGAGGTGATTTGGGTTTGGGCGAGGGAGGGGGGTCGGGTGGTCGGAGCCGGTTAGAATGGTTTGGGGAGTTTTGTTGGTGGTTTTGGGTTTTGGTGGTTCATTTCTTTTGCGTCTGAGCGGGGAGAGGGGGGTAAGAGGGGGGTCGGGTTTTCTTCGAAGCGGTTGGGAGAGTGGAGGAGGGAGGAGAGGGAGTCGGGGGGGTCGAGTTCGGAGCGGGGAGAGAGAGGGACGAAGGCGGAGGTGGGAGGAGGGGAGAGAGTAGAGGGAGGGAGAAGGAGAGAGAGGACGAGAGAAAGAAAGAGGGAGGGGAGAGAGAGAGAACGAGAGAGAGATGAAGAGAGAGACCTTTGAGAGAGGAGAGGGGGACTCTGGAGAGGAGGAGCAGGAGGGGGAAGACGAGGGATAGGGAGACTGAGGGAAGACCTTGGAGGGAGGAGAAGGTTTCGCTCGAGGCGGGAGGAAGCGAGGAGGAGTAGAGGGAGAGAAGGAGGAGGAGAGGATGAAGGAGGATCGAGAGACGGGAGAGGAGGGAGAGGCGAGGGAAGAGGAGGAGGTGAAGCCGAGAAGAGAGAGAGAGGATGATTTTTCGCGCGGGAACGAGGGGGAGGAGGAGAGAAGAGGGAGGAGAGAGGAGAGAGTGAGAGAGGAAGAGACGAAACAAAGAGAGGACCCGGAGGGAGGAAGAAGAGGAGGGGATGGAGAGAGGAGCGGGAGAGTGAAGAGAGGAGAGAGGGAAGAGAGAAAGAGGAGACAAGGAGGGACCAGAGGAGGAACCACGAGAGGGAGAAGGGAATGGAGGAGAGAAGTAGGGAGGAGACGACCGAGGAGAGAAGAGGAAGAGAGGACGAGAGAAAGAGGGCGGGAGAGAAGGAGGAGGGAGGAGAAGAGACCCGAGGAGGAAGAGGAGAGGAGGGGAGACATTGCGCGCGGGAGAGAGAGAGACGATGAGAGAGACCGATGGGGAGCGGGCTGTACGCCGGGGGGTGGGGTGGTGCGGCCAGCCCGGGATGCCGGATTCTCTGTCTCTTTACTCGTGGCCGCGCTCGTCGCGCTCGTCGCCTCGCTGGCGCTCGCGCGATGCTCGTCGCGCGCTGCGCGCGCGCGCTATCTCGCGCTCTCGCGTCGCCGCGCGCGAGCGCTCCGCTCGCGAGCGCGCGGGTGTGAGCAAGGGGGACCACCCCGAGTCGAAAGAAGGAAGGGATGGAGGAAGGAAGGTGGAAGGGAAAAGGGGAAACCGCACCGGGACTACTCCGTAAAAACGAGCGACCTCACCCCGCTCCGAAGAGCCGCTGATGTGTGGTACGAGGTAGGGTGTGGTGTTGGTTGTAGCCGATTTTGGAAAACGGGGGTGGAGGGAATGTGAATGATGAAAATGTCTGTTTTCCTGCTTTTACCTCCTACATTCTTTTTTCGAACATGCTTGCTCACTTTGTCTTGTTCCCCCGCTTTTGTAAAGGGGTTTTTTTTTTTTTTTTTTGAAAGCTTAGTTTGTGTTAGTTGAAGAAGGGTAAAAGGTAAGAGAAGTAAATCTAGCAGAATTCTTTTACCGAGCGACTTTGCGCTCTGTTTGCAAATTTCCTGATTTCTTCGAGCGCTTTTTCGCTTCGGTCGTCCGTCGAAGTTACTGGAAAACATGTTTTTTCTCGCGACAAAGTTACTGGAAAACATGGTTTTTGCCTAGAAAACACGAATCTTTTTTTTTTATTTTTAAAAGACGACGATACTTCTAGATTTTTCTTGGTCTACAATGATTTTCACGAATCATGTTTTTAAGGGACATTTCCAAACAGTATTTAGTCTTAATTTGTATTCTTAAAGGCTCAAGTGCTAGAAGTTGCTCACGAAAGAAAGTTATTTGAAATGTCACAGAATATGGCAAAAAAAACAAAAAAAAAAACAAAAAAAAACCCCCCCCAAAAACAAAAACCTAAAACAAAAATTATTAGATATTATATTATATTATATATTTATATGATATATATATATATATATATATATGTATGTATGTATGTATATATGTATATATGTATATTGATCAGTCAGTTCACTTTGTCTATATTTTTTCTGCCATTTTATCAGCACTGATATTTTTATTTTATTTGAATTTAATATATATATATATATATATATATATATTCTATATAAATAATATTATAATATACTATAATATAATATATATATATATTTTTTTTTTTTTTTTTTTTTTTTTTTTTTTTTTTTTTTTTTTTTTTTGTTTTGTTTTTTTTGGTTTTTTTTTTTTTTTTCCCTATCTATCACCACGAAAAGAGTATGTTTTCATCCGTCACTGAATCCGAGACGACCGCTCTGGTTGATCTAATTCCGTATTATGAATAAGTTGTTCCTCATGTGGCCGTTTTCCCTTCCTTCGCGGAAAGCGACGAAGGCGCGCCAGCGGCCCGCCCTGACGCCAAGAGGCCACGCCATGACGCCAGAGAGGCCGCCCTGACGACCCAGAGCAGAGGGCCGCCCTTGACCGCCACGAGGCGCCGCCCTGACGCCAGAGGCCGCCCTGACGCCAGAGGCCGCCCTGACGCCAGAGGGCCGCCCTGACGCCTGCCTCCCTTGCAGGTGGTGGAGCGCGTGGGGCTGACGTACATCATGGAGCACGCGCCGCACATGCACCGCGACAACCTGGGCCTCACGCAGGCGGAGGCCCACGCCCAGTACATCCGGGAGGCGTCGCAGCAGGAGGCGCCGCACAACCTCCACATCTACCAGCTGCGCTACAAGAAGCAGGACCCTTCGCCGCAGGTCGCCCTCGCCATCTGCGCCAAAGGGGTCGAGATATACGAGGTGAGTGGGCGGGGCTGTGTGTGTGTGTGTGTGTGTGTGTGAGGTGTGTGTGTGTGTGTGTGTGTGTGTGTGTGTGTGTGTGTGTGTGTGTGTGTGTGTGTGTGTGCGTGTGTGTGTGTGTGTGCGCATGTGTGTGCATGCATGTATATTTGCTATATTAACAGATAAATTAGAGTATTCATTTTTTTCTTAGAGTAAATTTTTTCTCGCTCCATCTACACAAACCGTATCCAAAAGCCCCGCACCCAATGCTCAACCAGAAACCTCTTCGATGTATCCCTCTGGTGCCCCCCCCCCCTTCTCTACCGCTTGCCTGAGCGTGCATTCCGTGTTGCAGGAGGAGATGGGGCCCATCACCCCGTCTCGCAAGCTGATCTCATCCTTCCAGTGGTCCAACATCGGGAAAAATTATCCTTCGAGGTAAGTCCTGCTTCCTTTTTTGCTGCCACGACACCACGACGTCTCGGCTGCGGTGGTTCGCTGTCGCGTGGCTACGGGATAATTTGTCCGGGGTTTTCATTAGGGTTTTTGGTAGTGCCTTTTGACCCGCCCGTCGCCGCGTCTCGCAGAAGGCACTAAGGGATGCTTTTAGACGTAAGGACGAAGGGCGAGGGCGGACGTAAGGACGAAGGGCGAAGGTAAGAAGGAGTTGATCAAAGTTCGTAGATTCTGACGAGTACGTTCGACATAGCGACGAGAAAGACAGTATCTGTTTTGCATCTGTGCATTTCCAAAAGCACCAGTCGGGCTTCGCAATCGTCGATTAAATGTGAAAATCACACATTTTCCCCCCCGACAGTTTGCGTACTTTTTTATACCAAAAAACAAAAAGTCAAAACAAGAGGCTTTTTTCTTTTTTTTCAAAGAGCAAAGAAAAAAAAAAAAAAAAAAAAAAAAAAAAAGAAAAAAAAAAGAAAAAAAATGAAAGAAAAAAAATCGAAGGTCCCACTGTTTAGCCAAACTGGATCAATGTTGCACGACTGTTTGCAATGAGGGCGTGTCGGCTCTCTTGCTAGGCGATTTCGCGGGTCATTCCTGCAGTAGAAGCCGGTTGCGAAAGCCGTGCCTCGGCGGGGCCGGAGGAGGGAAGGCTTGGAAATGCTACTTAGAGGGGCGAATGGGAGGGGGGAGATGGGGGGGGGGGAGGTCAGAAAATGCTACTTTAGAGGGTCAGATGGGAGGGGAAGAAGGTCAGGAAACCCGCTGCTTGTGTAGGGGGCGATCAGGTGGGGGAAGGGCAGACATTGCTACTTTTGGAGGAGTGAGTGGGAGGACGAAGCCCAGAATATCCTGCTGCTTTTAAAAAGGACGACGGGGGTGGGGGGGGAGGTCGGAAAATACTACCTTTAGAGGGACGATTGGGAGGGGAGGGAGAAGGTCAGAAAATCCTGCTGCTTTTAAATGGGGTGACTGAGAGGGAGCAAGAAAAAAAAAAAAAATCCAGTTTTAAAGGGAGAGGGGGCAAAAGGGCAGGAATTTGAAGGGGGGGGGGGGCAGAAAATGGTATTTTAAGAAGAGGCAGTGTGGGGAGGGAAGCAGGCAGGGAGGGGAAAAGAAGGATTTCGATAAAGGGGGAAGAGGACGGAGGGAAGAAGATGAGGGGGAATTGGAGGATTGAGGGGGTAGGAAGCAAGAGGGAAATGAAAGACCAGGGAAACAGTAGGATTAGAAAGGCGGAATAGGGAGGGAGGGAGGGAAGGGAGGGAGGGAGGGAGGGAAGGGGGAGGGAGGGAAGGAGGGAGGGAGGGAAGGAGGGAGGGAGGGAGAGAGAGAGGGGGAGGGGAGAGAGAGAGGGGGAGGGGAGAGGGGAGAAGGGGGAGGGAGAGGAGAAGAGGGGGAGGGAGAGAGAAGAGGGGAGGGAGAGAGAGAGGGGAGGGAGAGAGGGGGAGGGGGAGGAGAGAGAGAGGAGAGAGAGAGAGGAGAGGAGAGAGAGAGGAGAGAGAGAGAGAGGAGAGGAAGAGAGAGAGCGAGAGAGAGAAGAGCGAGGGGCGAGAGGAGAGCGAGGGAGGTGAGTGAGTGAGTGAGTGAGTGAGTGAGTGGGTGAGTGGTGATGATGAGAGTGAGTGAGTGAGAGAGAGAGAGAGGGAGAAGAGAGAGAGAGAGAGAGAGAGAGAGAGAGAGAGAGAGAGAGGGGGGGGGGCAAGGACAGTATCGGGGCCGAGAAACGCCAAGTCGTGAGAAATGCGGGAGAAAATTTGCATCAAGGTTATTGAAGGCACCTTGGCCCTCCCTCCCCTACGCTCCTTTTGCGCCCTCTTTTCCTCCTCCTCTTCCTCCTTCTTCTCCACTTGTTGTTGTCGTTGTTGTTGTTGTTGTTGTTGTTGTTGTTGTTGTTGTTATTGTTTTTGTTGTTGTTGTTGTTGTTCTTCTTCTTCTTTTCTTTTCCTCCTCCTCCTCCTTCCT
>NC_051403.1:46634607-46654607 GCF_015228065.2 Penaeus monodon
CACCTCCTCATACCACCCCCGTACCCTCACCCAAAACATCGCCCTCACTATAAACCCAGTCACCATCACCCACTAATCAATACCACCCCCGCCATACATCCCCCCCGACCCCCCTCACTGCTGACGACCTCCCCGCCTCCCGCAGGTGAAGTCCTCGTGGTCGAGGCCCCCGTCTGCGCCGCCGTCAAGCCGGACGGGACTTTCCGGACGCACTGCTCGCACTGCCTCAGGCGCGCCCCGGTCCCGCTGCCCTGCCCCACGTGCTCGCTCGTGAGTATATGCGAGTAATTGGGGAGGGGGTGGGTGAGTGGGGAAGGAATGAGTCACTGGGGAGGGGTGGGTGAGTTGGGGGAAAGGGAAAGAGTCACTGGGGAGGGGTGGGTGAGTGGGGAAGGAATGAGTCACTGGGGAGGGGTGGGTGAGTGGGGAAGGAATGAGTCATGGGGAGGGGTGGGTGAGTGGGGAAGGAATGAGTCACTGGGGAGAGGTGGGTGAGTGGGATGAATGAGTCACTGGGGAGGGGTGGGTGAGTGGGGAAGGAAGAGTCACTGGGGAGGGTGGGTGAGTGGGGAAAGAATGAGTCACTGGGAGGGGTGGGTGAGTGGGAATGAATGAGTCACTGGGGAGGGGTGGGTGAGTGGGGAAGGAATGAGTCACTGGGGAGGGAGGTGTAGTGGGGAAAGAATGAGTCACTGGGGAGGGGTGGGTGAGTGGGGAAAGAATGAGTCACTGGGGAGGGGTGGGTGAGTGGGAAGGAATAGTCACTGGGGAGGGGTGGGTGGTGGGGAAAGGGAAATGAGTCACGGGGAGGGGTGGGTGAGTGGGGAATGAATGAGTCACTGGGGAGGGGTGGGTGAGTGGGGAAGGAATGAGTGAATGAGTCACTGGGGAGGGGGGGGGGTGCAAGACGAATGAATGAATGAGTGATTGGGGTGGATGATGTTATGAGCTAGTGGGTAGTTGGGGAGTGATCGAGGAGTGAGTTTATGAGGCATCAGTAATTGAGGAATGAATGGGTAGTCGGAAACTGAATAAGTAATTGAGGAAGGGATGAATGAATGAGGTATTAGTGAGTGATTGGGGAATCGATGAGTAACTAGGGAATGCATGAGTGAATGAGGTGTTAGTGGGTAATTGAGGAATGATTGAGTGAGGAATGGATGGGTAACTGAGGAATAAATTAGTTAATGAGGTATTAGTGACTTACATGAGGAATAAATGAGTAAATAAGGAATAACTAGGTAAAGGAATAGTAAATGAGTGAATGAGGGATTCGCGAACGATTGAATGAATGAACGATTTAATGAGGAATTAACGAGAAACTGAGAAATAAAAATGGGGAATAAATGAGGAATTGAGGAATGAAAGTATCGTGAATATTTGCAGGAAGAATGCTCGCTTAGGAATTCGTGGCTAAGGAAAGCTCGAATATGCAAGTGGTTGAGGAAGGACGGAAAAAGTCGAAGGTAAGATTCCCCATTATTTGTGGTGGTTATTAGTCAATGTCTCACACAAGGAGAGGGATACTGTTAACCGGGTTTTATTTCTTTTCTTATAATGATCTAGACAGATTACATCAATTTCTGTTTGTTAAGGGATTTTGAGCCATCACTGCAGATGAGAGCGTAACCCGTTCGAGGGATGCGGTTGAGTGTGCTACTACTGTGCAATTTGTCTATTTTTTACCTACTAAACTGATGAGTCCATTCACCTCGGAAATCTATTCTCTTTCATTCAGCGTCAGTTTCACTAGTTGCGTAGATATAAATAAAACAATAAATAGATAGATAAAGTGTAATGGAATGGTCTTCCCATAACCGGCGTGTTTGTCTCCAGGTGGTGTTCTGCAGCGAGCGCTGTCGGGCGGCGGGGCTGAGCGCCTCCCACGGCGGCGAGTGCGCGATGCTGGCGCCGCTGGTGGCCCTGAAGCTGGACCCGGCGCCCCTCCTGGCCGCCAGGATCCTCGCCTCCACCACGCTCGCTCAGCTGCGGGACACCCTCCGCCAGCTGCAGACCAACAGCACGGGGGGCAACAAGCCCCTGCTGGAGATCTCGGGCGGCTACCGCGCGCTCTACCACCTGGAGGGCCACGCCACCGCCCGCTCCGAGGCGCAGCTGCAGGAGGTCGCTGCCATGGCCTACATTCTGACGCGCGTCTTGCTGGAGAACAGTTCGCTGTTCCTGAAGAACAAGGAGGGAAGCATCACCATCCCCTCCCTGGACGACGTCGTCCTCATCGGAGGCCAGTTCATGCGCCTCATCCTGGGCCTGGAGTGCAACGTGCACTGCATGAAGGAGGTGGAGACCGGGGGCGGCCCGGCGGAGGGGGGTGTCCTGGGCCGGAGCCGCGGGCGGGAGGTGGGCTGGGCCGTCTTCTCCGCCCTCAGCCTCATCAACCATTCGTGTGTGCCCAACGCGCTGACATCCTGCCTCGGAAGCACCAAGTACCTGTACAGTGTCAGCGTGATTCCGCGGGGCGCCGAAATCACGGACAGCTACGGCGAGAGGTACGTGAGCCACGCCAGGGCGAAGCGTCGGGCTGAGCTGCAGCAACACTACTTCTTCTGCTGCAACTGCGCCGCGTGCCAAGGGGACTGGCCTCTCTTCGAGAACATCACCATTATGCCAAGCTTACGATGCCCATCGTGCTTCCAAAAACTGTCCGGGTTCTCATGCAGCTTGTGTGACCTGGTTTGCACCCAAGATGCCGTGACCCAGATGGGAGTCCGCCTCTATGATGCTCAGAAGATCCAAACTGACCTGACAAATCTGTGGACTGAGTATGCTCAGGCTTCCAGAGAAATACGCAGCGGCAAGTCCTCCCAAGAATGCTTATCCAAAGTCATTGACCTCCTCACTCTCCTGGACAGATACACAGTCCACCCTAACCAAGCCTACATCACCGCGCAGGAGACACTCATGACGTGTTTCGACCTCATGGGGTCAGTTTATATACAAGAAACCAACCAAACCAAATCTTCGGGTGGAAAGAGTGCAAAAAATTAGCTTTATTGAACCGTAAAGCTCGGGGTGAAAATCTGAATTTTTATGGCTGTCTGCAGAATGTGTTAGCATAGTGCATAGTATTCAACTGCTCTGGAAGAAAAATTATTGTATATATAAAATTGTTATTATTGTTATGCCTAAATACATTTGGTGCATTTCCAGAGTTGCAATGTACAAACAAATTCTGTGATTTTTAGCTAAGCTTCCATTAAAACCAGGGTTTCAGATGAGTTTTTTACATGCTGCATGTCACTAGTCTAGATGCTTTCTGAATGACTGCAAATGGAACAATTTAAGCAATAAAACCCTTTGAAAAATAATAGATTTTTAATACCTTAAGCCTTATCTTCTACAATACTGTTTATGTAATAAATTTCTTCAAATGGCAACTTGTCAGAATGAAAACATATATTTATCATTCTCCTTTTTTTCCCTTCATTTATACAGATGGACAAATAATCTTTTTTACCTCTCAATAATACATTGACAGCTTCTCTATATGAGAAAATATTTTTCATCATTGTCATTCTGTTAGCCATATATATTACATTACAAACAGCCATTTTACATATCCGGTCTTAACCCCTTATCGACGGGTCGGAAAAAATTTTGTAAACCAAAATTTCGGGAAATAAAGAGGAAACTCTCGTCAAGCCGGGGAGCGCGCGCTCGCCCGGGCAGGGGCCCGTCTCACACGCCGCGAAGTTTCGGGCCGCTCCTTTGGGTTTGGTTTGGAGTAACCGCAACGTAAAGTTTTTGTACTCAAAAAAAATGTAAAATTTTTGTAACTCACGTTCTTTTTATTGCCCTATAAACGTTTTTATCTTCTACTATATATAAGCCCAAATTTTTACGTGTAATCACAAATTTTGGGGTGTAAAGTCAAGGGTTTGTCTTTGGTGAGATCGAACATAGCGTAAAAACTTAAATTTTTTTTTTTTATCAAAATTTCATATACAAATGCATAAATGATTGTTGAAAATAATACATTACTTACATAAATAATATAAAAGTTTGTTTTTAAAATTATTTTCAGCATGAAATCCTGAAGCACGGGTTTTTCCTTTTTCAATGATAAATACATAGAAACTATGTAAAATTTCCTTTATCCAAATTTCAGGCATGAATGCCGAAAGCAGGGTTTTTTTTTCTTTTAAAATTATCTTCGGGCATGAACTCCTAAAGCCGGTTTTTTTTCTTTTTCAATAAAAAAATCATAGAAACTATGTTATATAAAATTTTAGACTTTTACACTTGCCCAACGCCCTTCAGGCAGGGAACCTAAAAGCAGGGTGCTGGACAAGTGAGGTGCCGCAGCAATGCCATCACCCGGGTTCCTTCCTGCGCCGGGGGTTTCCCTCCAGCAGAGCCACACCGACGCCCCGACGATGCGGGTTTCAACTGGCAAGTGTGCCTCTGGGGAACCTCCTCCTCGGGGGCGAGCCTGGGGGATTCCCCCGGAAGGACCCCGGGGGGACCCCTGTAATGATCAAAAAAAAAAAGACGTAAGAAAAAAAAAAGGAATGTAAAACATTGAAAAAACTTTTCTTTATCAGAAAAAAAAAAAATAAAGGGTCAGATGCTTTACCTTGCGCAGCAACCTCAAAACGATTTCCTTTTCGGAACCAAAGGGGTAATTTTACCCCCGGGGGCCCCGGTGGATAGCCGCGCGTTGGTTAGCATTCCAACAGGTAAAAAAAAATCTTCTTATACCACTTGACGGTCTTCCTCGTCGTTGGATATGACTGCGCCACTGATCCGAGAGGTCGACCCCCCTTCATCCGTTGTTGTGGGCACAAAACTTCGGCTTCGACCTCTCCCCCCCCTCGGCGGTTGGGAGGCAGGGTAACGACCTTTGCGGGGGGGGCGGTAAAAGCTCGAAACAGGGACGTTTGTCCCCCACTGAAGGCGATCTTGGGTTTTTGCTGGACCGGAAGTCGATTTGTCCCCACTCGCCTGCGGGCCCGGGGCATCCACCCGGGTTGAGACCACAGTCCCAAGGGCACGGTCTTCCGGGCCTGCGGTAATGGAAGGTCGGGAGGTTACCGTTGTCGGTGTATAACTGGTACCCTTGTCGCAGATCTGCCTTCTCCACAGGTCGGTGACGGCCTTCACTGGATGGAAATACCCGCGGTCCTCCCCCATGTAGATTTTGAAGGCCGCCTATACCCTGCCTTGGACCGTCGGCGAGAAAAGCTTGTAGCCTTTTCACCCCTTTCCCCGAGCCCTTTTGCTCGGATTGTACTGGGGGGGTGTGACGCCCCTTAAAGGCCCCAAGCTCTCGTCGACGGTCAGTTCTTTTCGGGACAAGGCGGATCATACGTCGATTCCCAAGACGTCTAACACGGGCGCTTCCAAAGCCTGTCCCCCCCGCGGGGTGCTCCCCTTTGTTGTCCGAATGGAGCGCGGAGGTAGGGTGTAGCGGGCCCTGGTCCGTCTTGGGGACACCGACGGGCATCAAGGGGCCGTCGACCCCCATTCCCTCTGGGCCCTCTTCGACTGAAGGCCCCTCAGGGAACGTAAGCCGACATAGGAGCGGACTTCCCCCACCGTTGGTTTTCCCCCCACCCCTTCATAGGGATGAAGGGGTGCGCGGGTTCGTACATACCTTGGTTTGGAAGAAAAAAAACTTTTAAAAAACAGGGGGTTTTTCAAAAAAAAAACATGTAGAAAATTACGTTTTCAAATCAGAATTCAGAGATATTTTTTTTTACTTACCCATTCGTCTCGCCCGATGGTTAAACAATCCCCTGGGAACACCTGGTGCATTTTAAAGGGGTCGCGGTTTCAAAGGGGGGCTTTCACACCCGGTGTCCCCTCAAAACAGTGCGCCTGCGAAAAATTTTCCCCCCTTTGACAACAAAAAAAGGGGGTTTCCCGAGATTTCGCTCCCAATGTCGTCTGACGTATTCTGCGAGGGGGTCTCGGGTCCAAAGGGTATCCACCACGGACATAGAAAATCTTCATCTGAGTCGTCGTCCACACCCGACTCTTCGGGATCGAACTCGGATCCCTCCCTCCGAGTCGTCCCGTCAAAAACGAGTGGGATTTTAAAATTTTGAAAAAAAATACAAAGGTAAAAGTGAGTTCTCTGTGGGAAATATCTTTGGGATGCAGAAAAAAAGCAAGTTTCCCAAAGACGTTTTTTTTACAAGTCAAAAAAAAGGGAAAAATTTCCAGGAGATCGCTAGTCCCAGGCAATTTAGAGGGGTGTTTAATCCTCTTCGCTGTAGAATACGGTATAGAAGAGGATCTGGGGGTTCCGCAAAACTTGGTTCCCGACGTCGTGGCTGGGGGTCATCAACGTCGCTGAAAGAGAGGGCCCGAACAGCAGGGGGAAAACCTTGGGTTTCGGCCGGGCGTCAGAAGTTTCTGACATTTGCAAAGGGCAGCTTCTTCCCTCCAAGTGTTTTCTTTCCCCTTTTTGGGGCCTTTTTTGCGATTTTTAGAGGGATTAGCCAATCAATTCGCCATGTCGGGGCACGTGAGCCGGAGGTAATTCGGGGAACTGGGAAAAAAATGGGGAACTACCACTGATCATTTTCCCCCAAAGATCTAGAAAAACACGAAAAAAAACGCCATGCGAAACGTACCACGTACACACACCACATGCAGAAACGTAACACGTAACACACGCACAGCTCTCTCTCTCTCTCTCTCTCTCTCTCTTCTCTCTCTCTCTCTCTCTCTCTCTCTACCACACAACACACCCACACACACACAAAACACACGCTCTCTCTCTCTCTCTCTCTTTTCTCCTCTCTCTCTCTCTTCTCTCTCTCCACACACACACACACACACACACAACACACACACACACACACACCACACCACACGCTCTCTCTTTCCCCTTCTCTAACACACACACACACCACAGAACCACGCACATGTCTCTCTCCTCTCTTCGCTCTCATTCTCACCAGACCAAAGTAAGTGGGGCTGCGTCTGGTAAAAACTTCTGGTGCTGTTTAGGTTTCAGAGAAAAAAATAAAGAAATTCTAAACATTTCAAAAAAAACCGGGGTTCCTCGGGACCGTCCTCTCCCCGTCACCCCAGGAGCCCTTTTACACCCTTTCACACGCTCACATTTATCCCTTTTCCATACGCCCACAACTTACTTCTTTCCCTTTTTTAAATACTTACGCAAAGACCGTCCTCTCCCCGCACCGTACAGTCCCTTACACACTTTTACAAAAACGCCACCATTTATCCCCCTTTTACAATATGAAAACAACTTACTTCTTCCTTTTTTAAAAACTTTCTGCAATGACCTCCTCTCCCCGTCACCGACGAGTCCCTTTACACACACACACACACTTTTTACTCGGACAACAAACTTACTTCTTTTTTTTCCCCAAAACTTATGCCCAAAAAGACCGTCCCCTCCCCTCACCGTTTAGTCCCTTACACACTTTACACACCCTCACACCCTTTCACTCTGCCACACAACTTTTCTTCTCCCCTTTTCAAATACTTACTGCAAGACCCCCTCTCCCGTCACTTCGAACAAATTGAGTGTGTAGGCTCCCCCTGGGGAAAGGTATGTATTACGATTTCACGCTAGTAAGACCCCTACCGCCCCCCTTCCGGGGCCCGGGGGTCCCCCCCCAAGTAAAAACCCCCCCCCCCCCCCCCCCCCCCCCCCCCCCCCCCCCCCCCCCCCCCCCCCCCCCCCCCCCCCCCCCCCTTTTTTTTTTTTTTTTTTTTTTTTTTTTTTTTTTTTTTTTTTTGTTTTTTTTTTTTTTTTTTTTTTTTTTTTTTTTTTTTTTTTTTTTTTTTTTTTTTTTTTTTTTTTTTAAAAAAGCCCGTATTTTTGGGGCGGGTTTTTTTTTTGGGGCCGGGAAACCCCCGAAAATTAAATTTCGAAAAAAAAAAACCAAAAAAAGTTTTTTTTGAAAACAATTGGCAAAAAAAACAACCGAACCCAAAAAAATACACAAAATTTAAAAAACCCAAAAAAAGTTTTTAAAAAAAAAAAAATTTTTCCCCCCCGGGCACCTTTTCCCCCTTCCAACTTTCCCCCCCCTTTTTCCCTCGCCCCCAAAACTTTTCTCCCATTTCAAATACTTACTGCAAGACCGTCCCCCTCCCGTCACTGTCGAACAAATTGCACGTGTGTAGGCTTCCCCGTCGGAAAGGTATGTATTACGATTACACGCTAGTAGACGTACCCGTCGGGACGGGTAAAGTACCTCACGCGTATGGCGGGGCGGGACCGTTATGCGAAAAACACGTCGAAACAAGCACAAACCGACAAATACGACAAATAAACACGTTACGAACTAAACATATACACTATATTGTATAATCATTTCAAGCATTTTAAATTTTATATTCATAAAAAGTATTTTCAAAAACATCTTTATATACAAGGATACAAATTGCACGTGGTAATAGGCTGTCCCCGTCGGGACGGGTATTACGACTATCACGCCAATAGGCGTGCCCGGCATATCGCGTCCGGCAACGTCACGCGTATAGGCGTGACCCGGCCCCAACCGCTTAAAGGTATAGGTATTATATACAGTTTTGGATTTTTGTTAGCTATAATGGATAACTTGCAATGACATAAAGCTTGAAGCTTGGTTAGTGGAAAACCTGTCAGTCTATCTTGCACCAATTATTCTTTTTCTTGTTTTATTTAAGTCAGTTACACTTTACCTGACAGTGTTTAAAATCAACCACTAATTAAATCATGTGTAAATAAAAGAGTCCAAATTAAAAGAGTTAACTCTGTTTATTTAGTATCAATTCTGTACATTATGAATAAAAGTGAGGCTATAATACTCTTTACACAAATCTTCCTAGAAAAATTCTGTACATCTAAAAAACTAGTATATATTTTGAAGTTTGGCAGGAAGACCTTACTAGTTTTGTCATTGGTAAAACCTAGAAACCACAAGCACTTAGGAAAGAGCTTTCCCATTTTCTTGAACTATGTACAAGTTGCATGAATAAATAACCCAGGATGAACCAATGTGAAACAGGCTTAAAAATTCCTATTTCTGATATCTAGTGAGCAAATTGGTACATATACTGAGCAAACCAATTACACTGTATCGGGACGGGCGAATTTTATAACCACTGATGGACACAATAATTTACAAACATCACTCAACAATGTCATAAACTTTTTAAAAAGAACGAAAATAAAAATAGTGAAGTGACTAGAACAACTGCTACTTCCTACATACCAGGCACGTACAATCACTTTATTTACCTATAAAACAACAACAACAAAAAAAAAAAAAACAAGAAAACATTTTCAACAAATAATGAAGTCTCATGTTGTCTTTATCTTTAAAGACCTAAATACCAATATCATTATAGTAAACATATGTATCTCCCTGTAAATACTGCACCTAAATGCTGTGCAATTTTGAACATAAACTAACCCTTTGTATGAAGGCTTATGCACAGTCCACAGTGAATTTTGTCACACACAAATGGCACCACAAGTTCTCAGTGACCAAGGAGTCAATGAGTAGCCTTACGTGACCACATCTGATTTCAACATTTCTCAACTTTACTAATCCTACTAATATCAATAATGCTATTATTTTTGTTAACATATGATTATGATAAAGTCATCAATACAATAATAGCAATAAAATATACTAAACACTCTTTCTGGAAATCAAGGACAAGGGTAAAAAGGTGAGATAAGTAAGACTAGTAATTGACTCCTTGGTGACTAAGCACACGTGGAGCCATCTATGTGTAATAAAAAATTAACTAACTATACTCACAGCGGACATGACACGTATGTCATTTCATACCAGCACAAAGGGTTAACACATGCAAAAAAAAAAAAAAAAAAAAAAAAAATAAAATAATAATAATAATAATAATAATAACAAAAACAAAATAAACATGAAATAAGATTCCAATCGATGTTTCCCTATCACTTAACACATATGTCGTCAAACCCTGTTGTACATGAACACCTCCAAATACAAAAATAGATTCCCTCCCAACACAAGTGCAAAAATTTCTCGGTTAATCTTGATTCTACCCGAAAAGATACTGAATTTCTCTGACACTGAATATCTCGTTTCCTTTCTAAATGAGATTACCTTTACATCGACCCTTCCATTCGAGAAGCTAGTGGTCTTGCCCTGCCGATGCAAAGAGAAAAATAAAACATTAGAATCCTATACCTTAAAGTATATGAGTGTGTTTGAGTATGACTGTGTTCATATGTCTGTGGTGTGTGTGCACAAGTGTATGCGCATGTGTGCCCGTGTGTAAGTCTATGTGTGTGTGTGTGTGTGTGTGTGTGTGTGTGTGTGTGTGTGTGTGTGTGTGTGTGTGTGTGCGTGTGTGTGTGTGTTTTGGGTGTGTGTGAGTGTGTGTGTTGTGTGGTGTGTGTGTGTGTGTGTGTGTGTGTGTGTGTGTGTGTGTGTGTGTGTGTGAATGCATTGTATATCTGTAGCTTATATGTATTTCTGCATATATGTGTGTATGAGTGAAACATCAATCAGCTTTAGTTTTATATATAATCAATCAGCAGGTAACTCTAGCATATTAGCATCACCCAAAGCACAAACGCATACGAGATATACTTACAGAAAGCCATTCCTAGATTCCTAACAGGGGGATTATTACTGTAACAAACAAAGATCTATGTCAACAGTTAGCTCATCAGCTGAATACAAGCAACACCAGGAAGGGTTATAAGATAAATATATAAAAAAAAAGAAAGAAAGAAAGAAAAAAAAACATGCTATTGCTAAAATCCGTCATGTGGATTCAGACTGCAAGCCAATGCTTAAAACCATCTATGATTTTCTACTATAAAAATGTCTTTTTTAATGTCAGGGTAATTTGACTGTTTTTGTTACTGAAGTGGAATACCAAATCTCTGTAAATACACATGTCAACAAAAAACAGTGATAGTAACATCTTTTGCAAGATTCACATGGAAAAATACAAGCAAATTATATGTTTATTTCTTAAACATGAACTTTTGATACTTCCCTTTCCTCTTCCATTTTATCTTCATATTCCTTTTGTGTCTTTCATTTCTTTCCTCTATGAAATACCTTTTTTCTCAAAACTTTCACCTTATTCTGTTCCATCCCACTTTCTGTTCTTTCAGCTTTTTATACATACATTTTCAATCCTTTTTTCCCTTAAAATTTCCATCTTATTCAATCTCATCTCACTTTCACCTTCTCTATATAACTAAATCTTAAAATACCTCTTAAAATACAAGCTTGAGCTACTAGTTATGTGTTCCTTTTTCTGTTGTCAATTCTAGGGCCGAGAACAAGCAGGGCCTAAAAGTCAATGTTGAGAAAAATGCCTTTGAAAGTTTGTTCCCTTGACTGAAATTCATCATATAATAATTCACATAATATGGTTTCTTTCTTGTGATCAATCAAACTGTTGCATTAATATAATCCTTTTAGAGTTGTTTTTGTACTTAACGAAAATAACAAATATTTCTTATAATGACAACTAGATATCATATATAAATATGAACTGATAATTTATAAGACATTTATTTCTGTTGATGTTAAAACCACTCACACTTATTTGATTTCTAAAGTTTTTCTATATTTTATGGCCTAAAAATGTAAACTAATAAAGATTCTTTGACAATAATTCTGCAATATGTTCACATTCAGTTTTTTTTCCTTTCTGTAACTGTAAGATCTGTAAACTATATACTGAAAATGGCTTAATGACTTTCTGGAAAATATAGAATAGTAAAAGCAGCCAACCTGTAGCTTTCTGTTACCATTTATTGTGGCAATCAGTCAGGCATTAAGACATATGATTTCAGTGAACTGGATTTCAAAGTGATGCTAGTGTGGTGTCCCTAATGCACTGAGGACATTAGCCTTTATAGCACTTATAGGCTTATATCAAAATTATCACTTTTGGACATTGGCCCTTCTAGCTCTCAGCCCTAGAATTTATCAATCTGCATTCATATATAATCTATTCTCCGTGCCCTTTTTAATTCTAAAAGATCTGGGTTTGCTTTACATTTCTATACCTGCTAAAACAGCTTTGTCTTTTTTTGAATATCTATTTTGCCTATATCATATATTTCAACTATGGTCTTGAAATCAATATTTTTTTACCCTTTCCTGAATGTGCTTTAATACATTCCACGAGACACATATTTCTCAACAATTGATCTATAAGACTATATCTACATCAAAATACTCTTATACTGAAAACAAGAAAAAAAAAAGAAAAATATAAATAAATCTTCTACAAATTCACAGAAAATCACTATGAATATAATTTATTGGTTGGGAGGAATTACTGTCTTGTTAAAAATCATTTAGAGTCGGAGGGAAAATATTTTTAAAGGGAAAAAAACCAAATCCCATATGAGGTTTTGGAGAAATGATGGGGGTGTAGGAGAGAATAAAAAATAAGGGTTTGGGAAGAAAAGGGAAAAAGCAGGAGCAGGAGGAAGAGGAAGAGGAAGAGGAAGAGGAGGAGAAGGAGGAGGAGGAGAAGGAGGAGGAGGAGGAAGAGAAGGAAAAGCAGGAGCAGGAGGAAGGGGAAGAGGGGGGAGGAGGAGGAGGGGAGGAGGAGGGAGGAGGGGGGATGAAAAGGTGTTGAAGAAGAAGAAGAAGAAGAAAAAGAAGAAAAAGATGATTTTGAAGGAAGAAGAAAAAGAAGAAGAAAAGAAAAGAAAAAGAAGAAAAAGAGATGATGATATGATGATGATGATGAGTGGGGAAGAGGAGGAAGAGGAGGAAGAGAGGAGGAGGAGGAGGAGGAGGAGGAGGAAGAGGAGGAGGAGGAGGAGGGGGAAAGAGGAGGAGGAAAGAAAAGGGGAAAAGTAAGGGAAAAGAAAAAGGGGAAGTAAGAGGAAGTGGAGAAGGAAGGGGAGCAAAAGGATCATGAGGAAAAATACTCAAAGGAAAATTAATGGACAAATGAGGAAATAAAGAAAGAAAAAAGGAAAAAAATCAAGGAAAGGAAAACAAAGCAAAACTAAACTAACAAATATAAATATATAATTTTAATATATTAATTATATATATATTTTATATATATATAATTATATAATATATATATATAATATAATATCGTGGTGTGGTGTGTGTTTTGGTGTGTGTGTGACATACATTTTAAATTATTAAATATTATAAAATAAATATATAAATATTTTTAAATATATTATATATATATATATAAATATAAATTTTTATATATTATATTATATATAATATTTTTTATATAATATTTTTTATTATATATATTTTACTTAAAAATTATCTATTAATATATCATTAAAATTTACATAAATTACATATTATTCCCTTTAAAATACAATATATATTTTAAAAATATATTTATATATTATATTTTTATTAATTTAAATTATATTTATTATATTTTAATATATTATATAATATAATATAATAAAATTATATATATATAATATTTTTAAAATTATTATATATATTATTAAACAGACTTCCCCAAATGCACACAAGTTCATCATTCCCGCATTGCCTGCAGCATGTCACCCACTTACCTAAATCGCACCACAGTCCTGCCAATCTGTTCTCCCTTGGCTACATGCCCAAATGCCACTTCTGCATCCTGGGCAGAATAGGCCTTGTCCACCACAGCCTGCAGCCGCCCTGCTTCAACAAGGGGCGCCACACTCTCCAGGACACTCCCACATACCTCTAGGGTGCCCCATCGCCCACCTGTAAGCCATGGAGCCTGTGGGAGGTCATGTTAGGCATGTTATAATGGGAAATTAATTTTCCTGAAATGCTGTAACAAAAAAAGTTATAATGATAATAATAATGACAATAACAATAATTATAATAATACTAATAATAACACTAATGATAATGGAAGAATAACAAAAAGACACCTGGCATTATTACTATTCACCACTACTAACAGCACGTTTCCACCTTCACACTTTACTAACCTGGGTGAACCAGTAGCGCAGCCTCATGCCAAGGGAGTACAAGGCCCCTGTCACATAACCATAAGAATCCGACGCAAGCTGAGATGACGTGGCAGTGACAACCAGTCCTCCGGGAACACAATGTTTCAAGCATGATTCATGTAGCACCTCACCTACAGTGTTTAAGATGACATCATACCTGCCAAATTCAGATCATAAGAATAATATCATTGTTATTTCTATTTTACACAAGAAGGGTATTAACCAATATTATAAGGTGATGCTGATTTTGGTGACATGTCCTCCATATCCCCCTATCATTTAACTCACCCCTTACTCCTCCACCCGGAAAGGAGACGTTGGAAGGACAACCCCACCCCCCCCTGGTTTATTCCCTTTGGGCTCTTTCCCTCCCCTTCCCCCTCCTTCATTTTTCAAAAAATTTTTTTAAAAAAACAATTTTAATTTGATGATATTTGAATCAATCAATCAATCACTCTCTCTCTCTCACTCATATGCATGCAAAGCATTTTGTCTGTCTGTCTGTCTATCTCACTCATATGCATGCAATGCATTTTCTGTCGCGCGCTGATAATAGCTAAAAACATTTTTTTCTCTGTTTCTTTCTTCTCTTTTTTTCCCCTTTCACTATATGCATGCAAAGCTTTTTTTGTTGCGTCTATCTGTCTCTCATATGCATGCAAAGCATTTTGTAGACAGCTGAGCCAGGTGCCTGACTCCTTGGTGGCTAAGTAATTATGGAGCCATCTGTGTAAACAAAATCAATAAACTGAAATCACAGTGGTTATAACATGTACATCAAGCCATCCCAGCACAGGTTACCGCGCTCCCACTTCATGGAAACTCTACAAGGCCAAGTACCCTTACTTCTCTCTCAGCATTAGCTCCTTGTCGAAGTTTGAGTTGTCGTATGTGATGACATCGTCAGCACCAAGCATGTGGGCCAGAGGAGCAGCACGTGACGACACTGTTGTTGTCACATGGCCACCCCAAGCCCTTACTAACTGTATGGCCACGACACCGACACCTGACACACCGGCATGCACCAAAATCCTGTTGACAGTTATGGTCTTGGTTAGTTTAGGATCAATGCACTTTCATGGTTTATTATCACAGTTATTTTATTTCTTGGTTTACTATTATGTTCATTCTTATTTATAATTCATGGTCAATTTCATATTTGTCAACTTATTTGTTATCAGAAGGTCTTATTTGATAAAGATTAAGAAAATGGATATGTAATAAGAAGGAATGAGAAGCTTAAAACAAGGAAAGAAAAAAAAAAAAAAATGGATAGCAAAGAGACAAATCTAAAGAGAGTTACACAGAAAAACAGAAAAAAGAGAAGAAAAATACAAGATCAATAATGACAAAGAAAGCAGCACACAAGCCCCCAGTCCCCACATGATGCTGAGCCTCACCTCTTCCCTGCGGTGGAGTCAGGCCCCAGGCCGCCCTGTGTCACCAGGGCATCCCAGGCCGTCATAATACTGTAGGGCAAAGCGGCTGCCCCTTCGAAGGTCAGCTGTGAGGGTTTGGGGGCCACTAAGTCATCAGCCACAACGACATATTCGCTTAGGGTCCCTGGGTGGTAGAAAGGGCAGGCCAACCACACCTGCAGCAGAAAAAAGGGGATGGTTTTTCAATGAATATAGAGTAAAATAATTAACCCAATGTGCATGGTCTTTTTTTGGTGGCCATGCGATCCCTCCAAAAGGTAGGGTTGCCACTTGCAGCATCGGTGCTACGCCGCCATGGCATCATAGTAGATGCCACCGCAAACAAGGGATTAAACTAAATTTCTAAAAAATGGTAACCAAAAATACAGTTAAGGCCATGTAAGTGAGAACATGATCTAAAGAGCCTTACAGGAAAAATATCAGTGTTGTCATAAAAAAATATCCCACATTGCTAAAGCAAATTTCAACCTCTTTTGTATGACATACCTCATTACCCTGTTCCACCTTGCTCACATTCTTCCCAACAGCCACAACAATCCCTGAGCAGTCTCTTCCCAACACAACCGGAAATTCTCCTTCTGTATTCTAGAGAAAAAAAAAAAATAATGCAACATATTTCTCATTTGCATTTGGCAATAAAAATAAAAGGTGGATATTATCACATGAACGTAAATTAACAAGCAAAAAAAAATGCCGATTCAAATAGTATCCTATATCTCTTAGAAGCTAATAATACATTTATCAAAATCACAATCAAGCTCACTGTTGCATAAATGATCCATTCCTTATCTCTAACATCCATCTCCCCGTACACACAACTAAATCTCCCTCTCCCTTACTGGATTGTACTTATTGAGTTGTCGTCTGAGCACACGTCCATATCCTTCTGCCACTTTGATGTCGAGGTAGTCGATCCCTGCTGCCTTCACCTGCACCAGCACTTGATTCGGCTGCACGATCCTTGGTGCCACCACGTCCTCCACAACTCCAATGGCCTGCGGAAGAAGGAGGGGTGTAAGACACCTCTCAACAGAACTTAGGTGTAAGAGACATCATAACAGGACTTGGATGTGGATTTCAAAATTTCTTTATGGTTAACTGGAAACCTATGAGATTGTTGTACACTGCCAGTTTGAGTGGGTGGAGTAGATCACACGTTCTGAACACTAATCAACATTCAGTACTAAGAGTGGATTCATTTATGTGCATTTTATTTTCTAAATGTACAGATTTGGTTTGGGGTCTTTGTGCTCAGGAGTTTACCACCATATGCATTATAAAAAAATATTATTTAACCAAAACTTCAGAATTTAAAAAGCTGGTGCATCAATAAGTAGCCACATGAACAACAATATCAGACAATACCACATTTCCTTCCATATAGCTGCAATGTTAGCTGCAACATTTATCAGCAGAAAGTCAAACAAACAAAGCTTACACAAACAAACCCCAACACAGCAATTAATTTCAATAGTAAAAACACTTAAATGTGTGTCACCCTAGTTCTACACACCAAACAATCAACTGTAAAGAGGCACATACAGCAAAACACATTATTCGTTAATCAATAGTATAAGAAAGAGAGACTCCAAATAAATGCTTTTAAGCAGCATATCCTGAGCACAAAATCAACAAGAATACCAAACACAGTTCCGACCTTCAAGTTGCACAGGCTGTATGCAGGCAGCATTTCTACTGGTTGGAAACAGAAAAGAGAAACAGAAAAAGAAAATGACAGAAATGTAAGAGAAAAAAGGAAAACAGAACACTAACTCGTGTCCTTAAAATGGATTATGGCCAAAACACAGGAATAGGTGCATCAGAATTCTTCACTCCCCATAACATTTAATTCTTGCCTAACAAGATAAAAAAAACACTGGAAGTATCTTACTAGATTTTGCCAACGGAAGCTCAGTTTACAATTTAATGAAAAGAAAGGGTGTGAATGCCCACGTATTCCTATTTTTCTCTTCAGATGACTGCTGTTTTCTCTTCTGGCATATGTTAAAGAAATACCTTTCTTTATTTGTGCCTCCTGTTTATTAATGACCTTCCACAATCTAAGGTCACTTCCTCTACTAATGATGATTGTATACTCCTTCACCAAGCCCTACATCATATGCTGGAACATTGGGAGCAAACCTGGCAAATATTTTTCACCTGACAAATATAGTCTTTTGTTCACACACTCCCACACACCACCAGGAGCTCTTATCTTTCAAATCAGTTACATATCCATAGTTCCTAATCCATATAATAAAAAGGATACACACTCTGAGAGACCTGAGAAGGAATTCCCACAACTGTACTCCTCTCAAAATGCTGGATATAACTAGTAATGTACTTGTACACCTAATATCAAAGTGCTGTTGTGTGGTGTGAGATTGATACATTCAGTATAATACTGACAAGCAAGAATACATCACCAAAAGAGCTACCTGATCCATTACACAACTTTAATTATCATGGTGAAAATGCAATTGAAACAGCAGACAAACCTATAAAAATATGAGCATCTACAGAAACTAAAGAATAACACCTGTACAGGTGTGTAAAATACATGTGCAAAACTGTTCAAACCTCAATTCCTCTGCAGTGACTGTTGTTCTCAAAACAATAACGTACAATGAAAACAACCAAATATGGCACTCATTTAAATAGCCTAGTAGAACAAATATTACAGCTACTAAAATTTCATTATCCATTACAAATAAACCTTCTTCTATCCATTCACCTCAAACAAGTAACTACATGCATAACATATGCAAGATTTACCCCCTGGCACTGGAGGACGTTTGTGAATGTTTCACAGACAGATATCAGGGAACATTTGTGAATGTTTGGATGCTTTGTAGGCATGTTCGCAGTTGGTAGTTTAGAGATACGTTGACTTTGAAAGAGTTGGATGGGAGGAAGAGGGATAGGGAGTACTTTGCTGCCACTCTTAGCAACTGGTAATTGAGCTGCAGAAATGGGTTGGTTCACTGATACCTGGTACTAAGGGTTACAGATGCACACATCCCACACAAAATACAACTGCTATAGCTAAGAGAATCTAGACTATATTGCAATACAATTGAAAAAGTCCAATTTGAATAGATCAGAGAAAGGAAGGAAGGAAAAGAATAGCTAAATAATATATCTAGACTTGAGCTGATTACATTATTTCAACACAGATATAAGTCATATATTAAGAAAAGAACCCTTATTCTTACTGAACAATGAGAAAATGATGTTCAATAAAGGCCTTTTTCAGCAGTGCCAAGAAATGTCTACCTCAGGCCAAAAGATATATGAAAGAGAACAACAATTCCAAACTTAAGAACAGCAGCCAGTTGTTTTATCATATTTTCCTACTGAAGTCCTATTGTCAGTTCCTCACTATTCATACAAAACATATAAAAGATATATAAAAAAAAGAAAAAGTATGTAAGACACCATTAACAATTTTCTCTCATTTGCAAGCATATCTATTATTCATTGAATATATTGTGGATTATAAACATCATCATGCAGAATTTCTTTGACGGACTGACTGCTAGGACAGTGACTATTGCATTTTGTTGCATTTTGGCAAAATAAATGACTAATATCAGACATTTTTATATCTGGCCAAATAAAATGATGATCTGTAATACCTATGACTAAAATCACTTCTATTCTAAAAAAATTGTATATTTCTCAAGAACAATTCAATTAAGTTATGTTCTGTATTGTCTCTTGTTTAAAAAAGGTTTTGCCCTAAAAAAAAAGAACATTATGTAATCCTAAAATTATATCAGACTTTTAAATCAAGAATTTCTCCCTCTGACAAGAATCATTCGAAACTAAGTGCATTTTGGCTGAGAAGCCCATTATTTCTGAAAATAACACTTCTGTTTTATAGTGTTTTTCTCTTTTTTATCAACACTGCAGTGTTTCACTACAGAAATGCAGGCTAATTCAAAACCACAAAACAGATTTTTATAAACTTCAAAAATGAATGGCAAAGTCAAAATTATACAAATGTTCACCAGAGGAAATTGGAAAAACAATTAACATATAAGCATGCACTGTCCAAATATTCATATCAAAAGAAACCCGCAGAATGGAGTGAAAAGCACATTTGATGACCAGCTTTTGCACAAATCATCACATGGTAAAGTTTCCCGAAGTGTATTCACAAAACTGCAAAATTATGCAAACCTCAATTCCTCTGTAGCTGTTGGTAATGACTGCTCTCATTCGCTGCGGTGCCACTACACTGCTGCGGAGTTTCATGCCCACAGTTATGCCTATGATGCCCCCAAGACGAAGCATATGCCTCCCAAGTACATGTGCGTTCGGGTCACTGGGAAGATGCAAAGGGAGGTGGTCATGATCATTATGATATTCAAGCACTGATGTTGACTGTTTTTTCATAACAAGTCATAAAATCAACAAGTACATTATAAAATCAATGTCCCTTTAAACAATAAAAATTCTTTTAACTCTATAATGTGATCTTGATTTTACAAGTGCCTAGTTGAACCCTCATCAAACATGAAAAATTACACACAAGCCTTAGAGAGAGAAAAAGCTCTGTCAATCAGAAGATTTCAAATCACCTTACCTTTCCCTTAATAAAAATA
>NC_051403.1:46680664-46690664 GCF_015228065.2 Penaeus monodon
GACAAAACACTCAAAATGTTTGCAAATCAGACTTAATGGCATATTCGCAGTGGCTTCCTCGCAGATTTGTTTGTGGCTTTCAGAACATTTATGCTGTACTACTGGTAAGAATCTTACGAAGTCTGAAACCGTAAGATTTCAGATACTGTAAACTTGTAATGAACTGGATCATATGCCATACGTTGAAGAAGGCAACTCGAAATAAATACACTAGACTAAAAAAGTTGAGATAATAATTTTTAAGTTACGACAAGTCGATGCTCGTTTCATCTCATTACAAATTATTTGATTTCTACTTAGCTAGTAATGCGTGTCTCTTGCTTACCCGTGGCATTCCGTTTATAAAGACTACGGCATATGTTTGTGCCTTTCCTTGCCGCTTTTACGTCATCAGTGTTTGCAGTCAACTTCTGGCGGATTTAGAACTTGTCTTCAGTTCTTGTTTATGTGAAAATGGGATTTCCGCGAATACCCTTTGATATTCACATAAATCAGCTTATTATCGCGACGATTTTAGTTAGGAGATTTTGCATAACAAGCGAACAGTACTGGACAAATCATGGCAGTGGATTCAAGGATGGATGCCAGGTGTGTAAGTCGGTGCGTTTATCATTTTTTCGTATCCTTATCGTCACTTTAATTGTTATTTTTATCGTTATGGATGCATTTATCTGTTTATATTTAGCTATGCTATGATCTCTTAGCGGGAAAGATTGCGTTACAATAGGAATCTTTACCGTGCTTTTCATTCCATTGGCGTCTGTGTAATAGAGTGGTGCGAAGTTCCTGTACTTTGGGAATTCACAATTCCAAATATTATTCAACTGTATCTATGTATTTCTCTTATCTGTCCCTCGTTCTCTCTCTGTTCGTCTGTCTATCTATCTCTTCCTTTATTTATTGCTATTTGAATGGAAGTCATGGTCTGTCGAACGTTTGCGTTTCTTTTGAGATATCTTAAGATATTTTACATATATTTGAAAAATATCTTTAGATATTGTTAATTATATAGCTGGCACAGAGGCTACAAGACCGCCTTTAAGACTGACCAGCAACAAAGGAATCGTATGTCGCAGGCAATCCTTTTCCAGGATAAGGATAGAATGCCAGACAAAACGATAAGCAAACAACCATAATGATGACAATAAGAACGACCTGGACAATAAAACAAATCAGCGAATATCAGTGATAATGGTTTCCATAGCGATGCTCCCAAACACTCCCGACTGATGCCCTCAAGACATTAAAAAAAAGTAAAAAAATAACTTTGTCCTCTACAGTGCAAACGCTCTTCACCCTTACCATTATCACTTACAAATTCTTATTTGCCTTGTAATCGATTCTCTCTCTTCCCCAGCTCAAGAGGAACCGAAACTAATCCATAATTAGTTGTTCCTCGACAGCCTGGTTAGTGATGCTACCTCGTCCTCCAGTGCCTATCCAGCGCCACCGAGGGGATGAGGCCCACTTCACGATTTCGTCCGCCAGATGTGGCCGCGATATTGCCCGTGTGGCTTCGGGTCTTCGGCCGCGGCGCTCGAGGCGAGGCGAGGCCTTTCCCAGTGCCATTACCGGGGTCTGCTTTGTGCTGGGAATGAGTGTTTATTTATGTGTTTATAGTGTTTATTTAACCTTTTTTATTTATCATCTGAGGTATTCTGCATGTAAGCATTACTAAGGACATCTGTGCCTTTCCTTGCCAACTTTATGGCACGTGTATTTATACTATCACTAATAGAGTAAGGATTGCAGCTACTAATATTTTTTTTTTTTTTTTTTTTTTTTATCATTTGCTGAGTCTTGGCCATTCCTAGCTTCACTGTATTTCGGAGCTCCTTTGTTCCGGGGAGTAATAGTTTTCATTTATCTACTATTTTATATTTATGCTATTGCTACTATAACTATGGCTGCAGCTTTTACAAGTTTCAATATTATTGACGTTTTTTATATCATTTATATTATTTTTTTATTATAATTAGTCTCATTTTTCACACTGAATTAAATCCTCACTGCAAAGGTTGTATGAAGATGGAAAAGAACTGCTTGAAAGCGTACCGGCAACTGCTTAACACACACACACATGCACACACACACACACACACACACACACACACACACACACACACACACACACACACACACACCACACACACACACACACACACACCGCGCACACACACACACACACACACACACACACACACACACACACACACACACACGCACACACACACACACACACACACACACACACACACGCTCAAAATATTCTTTAAAAATTGTATCTAAACTCGTGTAGCTGAAGTTCTCTCTAAAAAGGGGATTTTCTTTTCGAAAAGATAATGTTTTTACTATTACGTCAACGTTAAGCAGCCGTGTTTCTTGCAGTAGAAAAAAAATGCTTTGACAAACAGATTAAAAATCGTAATTTTTTTTTATTTTAAGCAATTTATTCCCGTATGAAATTAATAAAACGAAATGAAAATAAAGATAATTAGAGAAATACATTATACAGTTATAAAAATAAAGTATTTTTCCGCGCTTGAGCATACAAAGCCTCTAGTCTGGAAAAAGTAAACATAAAAAATATACAGCTACATAAATACACCAGCAATTTAGTTTGATAACAAAGAGAAGAGTAAAATAATTCAAAAGTGAATGATAAAATAAGTAAGAATGAAGACATCAAATTATAATGATAACAACAACAAAAAACATCAATAACAAAACAACAACAACAAAATAATAATAATAATAATAATAATAATAATAATAATAATAATGATAATAATAATAATAATGATAATGACAATGATAATGATAATAATAATAATAATGATAATGACAATGATAATGATAATAATAATAATAATCTATTTCACAAGGCTTTGAAGCTCCGAATTCAATCGTTCATTACCACATTCATGAGACATTCACCAACATTTTTATTGTAGGATTATATAGTACACTGAAGACTTCACTGAACTCTATCATACGAATTAGTAATTAGAGAAAAAAAAGACAATAAAATAGTGAATAAGACATATTCAGGTCCGATTTTCATAATTAAAATTTCTTGTGACTGTTGCAGGTAGCTTCGAATAGGATATTTTGTTCCGATTTATAATTATGGAATGATTATTAGTGGTGTGTGTGTGTGTGTGTGTGTGTGTGTGTGTGTGTGTGTGTGTGTGTGTGTGTGTGTGTGTGTGTGTGTGTGATTCCGCCTACAGAATTAATGAAAGGTTATACAAGTTAGTTTTTAAAAAGTTCACAATCGTTTCTCCATAATGTGCCCACAACCTTCACACACAAGAAACGGAATACATGCATTCCCACATCCCAACAACACAACCATTATTTCTTTCTATCTCTCCATTATCTCCTCTTCCTCTGCTCGTTTCTCCATACATCTCCCTCGCTTATCAACCGGGAGCGGCGGTTCACGTAATAAGCCGATATCTCGTTCCTTGAGCGGCTGGTGACGAGGCAGTGACGAGGCGGCGCCTCCTCTGAATAATTCGCTTGGGGGGGGGGGGCAGAGGGGAGAAAGAGAGGGAGAATGAGGAAGAAAAGGGGAGAAAGAGAAGGGGGAGTGAGGAAGGAAAGGGGAGGAAGAGGGAATAAGAGAGGGAGAATGAGGAAGAAAAAGGGAGAAAGAGAGGGAGGAGTGACGAAGGAAGAGAGATTACAAGGGAAGGAGAGAGGGAGGGAGGGAGGGAGGGAGGGAGGGAAGGAGAAACAGGGGGGGGGGGGAGCGAGGAAGAGAAAAGGGAGGGAAAGTGAGGTGAGAGAGAAAGAAGGGGAATAACGAGGCGAAAGGGAGAGAAAGGGAGAAATAGTGGGAGGAGTGAGGAAAAAAGGGGGAAGGAAAGGGAAGAGAAATGGGAGAAGGAGGAAGAGGCAAAGGTATGGAATAAGAGGCAAAGACGAGGAAAGAGAGAGAAAGAGTGAGTGAATACCAGAGAAAAAAATGTAAAAAAAATGAAAAAAGAGAGGTGGCATAAAAGTGAAAGATAGAGACGGAAAAACTGAACCTTTTTATGCTTATGCCTTAATGAAAATATAAAAGTGGAAAAATACAACAGACACAATTCCCTTATGATAATTTGAATAATATTATTAATATTAAATAGGAATAAGGAAATAGACACGAAAAACATCAGTAAAAAACAGTAACATAAGATTATAACAACATAGCAACAGCAAATAACAACAGGAACAGCAATATAACATAGCAACAACACACTAACATAACAACAACAAAGTGCTCGTTACCCCCACTAAGTACCCCCCCCCCCCTCCGACTGAACGCTTCGCCTCCTTGTCTTCCCTCTCTCTCTCCTCCCCTTCTCTCTCTCTCCCTCTCTTACTGTCTATGTCTCTCTCTCTCCCTCTCTTTCTGTCTCGGTGTCTCTCTCTCCTTCTCTGTCTCTCTCTCTCTCTCTCCCACTTTTTCTGCCTTTCTCTCTCTCCTTCTGTCTGTCTTTCTCTCCCTCTCTCTCTGTCTCTCCCTCCCTCCCTCTCCCCCGTCGACAGAAGGGATGCTGAGAGCTAGACAACTCCCCCCCTTCAAGCAGCCTCAGTGCGGAGAGAGACGAACGCTGTATGTGCATTCTTAGCGCGATGCGTTGAACTGGGGAGTCTTCGAAACGGAGGCTGTTGTGATCACTTTTGTGCGGCATTTTTTTTTTCTGATTTTCTCCTTTTTTCAGCGGGGGATACGGACGTAAGGGAAATGCTGGGGGATTATTTGTCGTATTTATTTTGTTGATGGTTTATTTGGTGAATGTGGATATTTATTTGATTTGTTTATGTATCTGTTTGTATTTTCTTTTTACTTTTTTTTTCTCACACTCCTTCTTTATTTTTTATGTATGTCTTTTTTCCGCATTGTTTATTCTGATGTAAAGATAATCAATCTTTCCAAAATGTAACTCTGTTTCTTACCTTTTTTTCTGACATATCCTTCTCGCTCATACACTTATATATATATATATATATATATATATATATATATATATATATATATATATATATGTATATATATATATATATATATATATATATATATATATATATATATATATATAAACACACACACATACAAATGAACATACATAAAGATATACAGACACAGAATGAAAGACGGATCGAAGCGAAAAGACTTATACTCGTAAGTGAGACGAAGTATACATGCTTACAAACAAGGACACGCAATTCACGCCGAATGGCAGCCGAGTCTCACGGGACAAAAATTCATCCCAATGAGCGACGCACAAACACCTGGGAAGCCAAAGTGCGCAATTATTGGCCTGCATGCAATACACGACTGCAATCTGGGGGTTAACCAGTAACTCGGGGGGTAAATATGACGGCGCGCCTTGCCTAAATAAAGCAAAACTCAAATTACTTCCTGGCCAGCCTGGGTGGGTTGCTAATAAGCGGGGATTAATATATGGTAACGAAAGTAGAAGAAGGAAAGGAAGGGAAAGGAGAGAGAGAGAGAGAGAGAGAGAGAGAGAGAGAGAGAGAGAGAGAGAGAGAGAGAGAGAGAGAGAGAGAGAGAGAGAGAGAGAGAGAGAGAGAGAGAGAGAGAGAGAGAGAGAGAGAGAGAGAGAGAATTTTAGTGAATATTTCATTTTATCCTTCAGCTATGTAACCTCGTTTCCTGTTGTCATTACCTTCCGAACATTGAGAATGGGATGTTACTGGAAACTTTCATTTGTTCGGTCGTTAACCCTCGGCTAGAATCGATTCAAATCATATATTTCGCATCAGAGAAAGTAAGAGGCATTCGGATAAGTAGGGTGTCCGAATATTATCGTTTCAACTGAAGCGTTGGATATTAAAAACACTAACACACCAAAAGATTATTTATCATGATTATCGTTGATGAAAACATGAAGTGAATAATAGCTTTACAGATAGATGTTGTAAAATATGTAAGTTATAGATTGCTTATATCCAATAAATTATCAATAGTTTGAATCTGTAGTCGAAACGTTGCGAACGAAAATGTAAATGCCAAGATAAATTAAACATTTAAATATAACTTTTGATGAAGAATCCCTGCAGTTATGAAATTCAAATGTCTTTAAATGTCGATTATTTTTATTTATACAAAACTAACAATAAAAGAATAAAATAGTCTATTGAAAAATCATGTCGATATTTGAGTTTTGTTTACTTTAGTGAATCAAAACACGTTTTTTTTCATCACACGTTTACGCTTTCTTCCAGTGGTATTTTTTGACTTTGATAATTTTATATCGGTCGGTTAAGGTAAATAATATAGGCCTATACGTGAATGCTATACTCTATATAGTGTTAATATATGCTTACTAAAGTGAAAACAATTTCGCAATAGTTAGATTCAGTGTGTTGAATTTGTATATGTATTTTTCATTAGATAGGTAATTTGCACTGTTTGTGCATTTATTTTGCGCTTTT
The DNA here is from genome assembly GCF_015228065.2 of Penaeus monodon. NCBI lineage: Eukaryota > Metazoa > Arthropoda > Malacostraca > Decapoda > Penaeidae > Penaeus > Penaeus monodon. The sequence continues at coordinate 46,687,118 of NC_051403.1, forward strand.
TAATATTTCTTTTGAGTATTTTTAAAAATATAATAACTAGTTTTGGTAAATTTGGAGATGACGCCTAACACCGATTTTCCGATGAACAAAATATTTTTCCGATAGTTTTCGACATGTTTCGAACGAATCTAGCACTCATTTCCTTCGCAAACGAAGCCCAGCTACGATATCGGTCCTAAAAGCTGGAGAGGGCATGATACATATCAGGGAATTGGGAGGGGGGGGATTTCGAGAAATATTGGTTATACACGGGAGAGCACAACATATCCACTCGCTTCCAGGTTGTATATGGGGCTTCGCCCCCTTAAACCCCGTTTTGGGGGGCTGCCCCCCACCCCCACCTGGCCCACAAACTCTTCCGGCAGGAGACAGCCCAGATCCAGTAACAGTTTTACCCACACCTTTCCTTAAGTATTAACTCAGGCTTTTGTCACAGGGATCGTTGGGGTCGTTGTCGACGGGAATCGCGATCGCTCTCCGCCGCTCCTTGTCGGCCAGCGAGGGTTCGTTTCGCGGCCTCGACGAAGAGCTGATGATGGGTTGGTGTCTGTCTTTTCTGTAGTGGATCGGTGTCTTACAGTTCGGGCTCAGTACTTCCACAGGCAGTACACCGTGATTTCGCAGGCATAATGAACTCGCGTCGGTATTTCAATGATATTGCAATGAAATCGAAGTAGTTATTATCACACCCGACACTCTGCCTAGCCATGATGGAACTGATCTGAATTTCAGCCGCCTTCTCCTAGGCCCAGCTTCTATTGTCACGTGATCTATTTCTTATCCGATTGGTTCTATTGTGCTGAACGCCACTGCCTATGGTTTCAGCGCAAATCTAATGGGCTCATGTGATTTCCCTCGCTTACGTCATGCGCTGCGAATCCGACCGATTTTCCGTCGCTTTCAACGAATTCTTGTCATTTTGTCGCGTTGCTGTGGGCGTAAAGTTGCTGCGTTTCCTGGATTTTACACCTTCATTATTACCGTTATATCAATTTGCGTAGAAAATTATATAGAAGAAAACTTTCATAGAATGATGTATTCTACTTCTTGGTAAGCTCAGATTCTGTTTTTAGGTGTTAGGCGTCATTTCCAATAATACCTTAGTTTTATTACAAATAGTATTATCCTCATTAGCATTAGCATAAGTATCACCATTAAAGTCATCAACATTATCATCATAATCATCATTATCATAATAATAATAATAATAATAATAATAATAATAATAATAATAATAATAATAATAATGATAAGAAATCATTATCACCATCATCATCATCATCATCATCACCACCGTCGTCCACCTCATCCTCACCATCTCCATCATCATCATCATCACCAATCTGCACCATATTATTAGCATCATTACCCTCGTCATCATTATCATTATCATTATCATCAATCATTTTCATCAATCATCATCATCATCACATCATCAACATCATCATCATCACCATTGTATTGTTCAAAGTATCGTACCATAATTACGTGCTTTAAATACAAATGTGTAACGTATACGTCATTCAGTGTTTACGACTGTGGGTTTATGTAGTATATTGATGAGTACGTCTGTGGTATATTTTGTGGGTGTGAATGAACAAATATATTATGATTTTGGATGCAGCATTTGAATGTACAAATGACTGTAGGTGTATCTTTTGGATGTACAGATATGGTATGGTTGTAGGTGTAACTTGAGAATATATAGCTATAGCATGACTAGCTGTTCCTTATGTACAGATATGGTATGGCTGTAAGGGTGCCTTATGAACAGAGATATAGCACGACAACAGGTGCGTACCTTTTTCACACTGACTATTCTGGACTTCGGTAAAGGTCGTCGCAAGTGCAGTCAGCATGCAGGTGTCATGCACGGTAGGGAAACACTCTGCCATGCAGCTAGGTTAAGGCGAGGAGAACGGTCGTCGGCGATTTGTAAGTCAGATGACCGAGCTCGGTGGCAGCGGTCATGGCCGAGGGCAAAGGGTCACGCAGGGGGGCGAGGAGCAGCCGAGGACCCAGGCCGCGAGACCGAGAGTGGGAAGGCGACGTGGGAGGGCGGGCACGCGTGGGGCTGCATGACCGATTAGTCCATGACTGCCACTTGTCATGGCGTGTTCCGGCCGTGGAGTAGCACCGTAGGAAGGAAGTAAGGGGGGTTTGCGTGCGTTACTCGCGCCTTAAAGGGGGAGGCTTCGCGACCCGGCTTGCGGCCGCCCAAAGGTCAGTCTTGCGATCAAATGGAGCCGAACGCGACCCCCGCCGACGCAACGCCCCTCCCCCCCACCCGCCCGACCGACCCCGCAGACCCCGCCGCTCGCCGCTAATCCGTGACACCCGCGGACACACTGAGGCCGTCTTTGATCTCGCCAAATAAACCTGCCATTACCCGGAGGAGGGAGGGGAGCAGCAGGGGGGGAGGGGGAGGAGGAGCAAGGGGGGAGGGGGAGGAGGAACAGGAGGGGAGGGGGGAGGAGCAGGAGGGGAAGGGGAAGAGGAACAAGAGGGGAGGGGGAGGAGGAGGAGGGGAGGGAGAGGAGGAGGAGAAGGAGGAGGAGAAGGAGAAGAAGAGGAAGAAGGGGAGGGAGAGGGAGAGGGTGGGGGATGGGGAAGAGGGAAATGGAGGGAAGGAGAAGAAAAAGAAGATGATGATGACGATGATGATGATGATGATGATGATGATGATGATGATGATGATGATGATGATGATGATGAGAAGAAGAAAAAAGAAGGAGGAGGAGGAAGAGGATGGGGAGGGTAGGCGGGGAGGAGAAGGAGGAGGAGGAAGTGGAAGAGGGAGGAAGAGTGGTGGAAGGAAAGGAAGGAGAAGGAAAGTGAGGGGAGGACGGAAGAAGAAGGAGGAGGCAGAGGATGAGGGACGTGGGAAGGAGAAGGAGGAGGAAGTAAGGGAGGAGGGAGGTGGGGAGAAGGAGGAGGAGGAGGAGGAGGAAGGGGGGAGGCAGGGCAGCCCAGAAAGGCACCAAAGCTGATTAAAAGGCTTATCTGGCGAATCAGAGCCGCGGATCCCACTCCCCTGGATTCCTCTGACAAGAAGCCAGTTCCCCCCTTCCTGCAGAGGCGGGGCAGGCGCCTGACACCCGACAGGAGGCGCGGGGAGGGGTAGGGCGTCGGGGGAGGCAGGGGGAGGGGGAGGGGAAGGGCGGGGGCGAGCGGGCGAGGAGAGGAGGAGCCTCGCCCTCGCACCGTCAGTAGTCTCGTGTTTGTAATCAAATATCCATCACTTACCGGCTGTACTGGGGGAGAGGCGCAGAAGGGGAGAGGAGAGACGCCGAGGGCAGTTTAGGAGGAGGGGAAGAGGCGGAGACGGGGAGGAGGGTCGAGACAAAGATAGGAAGGGGAGAGGGACAGGGCGCGAGGATGGGAGAGGAAAAAGGATTGAGAAAAAGATAAGTGTTTGGAAGGATGGGAGAGCGCGGTGGTGTGTGAAGAAAGGCGTGGGAAGAGAGAGGGAGGAACTGGTGGCGGTGGGGGGAGGTGGAGGGGAATAGCAAGAGGAGAAGGAGGAGGGAGAAGAGGAAAAGGAAGA
>NC_051403.1:46691991-46694491 GCF_015228065.2 Penaeus monodon
GAGAGAGAGAGAGAGAGGAGAGAGGGGTGGGAGGGAGAGAGAGAGAGAGAGAGAGAGAGAGAGAGAGAGAGAGAGAGAGAGAGAGAAAGAAAGAAAGAGAGAGAAACAGGTGTGTACATATGTAATTTAGACGCTGCGTCACGCCCGCCAGTGACATCACGAGGAGAGGCTGTCGGCTCATAAAGGGCTGAGGACTGGGCATCGTTCAGGGTAAGGTTGCGGGGGAGGGAGGGGATATGGGAGGGAAGGGAGTATTGGGAGGTGGGGAGAGGCGCCGGGCGAGGGGAGTGGGGTGGGGGTGGGCCCAGGGGAGTTATTATAGGGTCGGAGGAACGTTCCCGACGCACTAATTGGCGCGATTACCTGCCGTCACCGACCCTCCTCGCTCTTCCCACCCGCCCTCCTCACCCCACCTCCTCCCCTTAACCCTCCCTCACCCCCATCCCCACCCTCACCTTTCCACCCTTTTAAACTTACCTCCCCCTCCCCCGCCCCACCTTAACCCCCTCCCTCCGCCCTTGTAGAGTGCGAGCTCAGAGGGTGGGCGGGGCGGGGCGAGGAGTGTGTGGGCGGCAAAGGTATTGTGTTGTACAAAGATATTGGCGAGGGTGCGTGGCCGCGACCCATTGTCAGGGATAATAGCGTGCGGCTCCTGCCTGTGACACTGCGGCCTGCCTCCACCCTCCCTCCCTTTCGCCGTCCCTCTCCGTCCCTGCTTCTTTCCCTCCCCCTCCCTCCCTTTCTTCTTCCCTCTCTCCCTTTTTTTCTTCCCTTCCCACCTTTTTTTTCATTGCCTCCCTCCCGCCCTCCTTCCCCAAGTTAGTCACACTAAACACTTGCACTCTTTTAGTCACCTTCCTGTATCACTTTCACGCTCACGCCCTTCCTCATGTACGCTGTCTTTCTTTCTCGACTCCTCTCTTTCCTCTTCCTCCTCCTCCTCCTTCTCTTTCCTCCTCCTCCTCCTCCTCTTCCTCCTGCCCCCCCCCCCCACCGCACTCCCATTTCCTGTCCAACACATCTTCAGCACCCTTCCCCTCCCCTCCCCCACCCCTCTCCCCGGCCCACCCCTCCGCCACACCCCGACCTGTTGGAACACTGCTTTACCTGCGCTAGGGAGGGTGGGGGCGAGGTGGGGTAAGGAGGGAGGGAGGGAGGGAGGGAGGGAGGGAGGGAGGGAGGGAGGAGGGAGGGAGGGAGGGAGGGAGGGAGGCCGGGCTAGTGATTGAAGGCGAAGGGGAGGAAAAGGAGTGAGAAAGCGGGTAAGAAAGGGAAAGAGGGAGGGAAGGAAGGCGGAGGAGGCTGGAGGCGCAGGAGACAAAGCCTCGGGTCGTCTGGGGGAGGGTGGGGAGGGAACAGGGTGGTGGCAGAGGCAGGGAGGGGCAGGGGTAGCGCCCGGACAAAAGCATGAGCGCGGGAGGGAGGGAGCGGCAGGGGAAGGAAGGGGAGCGGAGGGCAATTGGCAGGGGAAGTCCTGTCTCGGCGCCTCCCGCTGCCTGGGAGCGACGGCGGAAATTGCGGCAGAGACGTGAGTCGTAACGTCTTGTTTACGGCCACTGTGGATGTCCGCGCACACACGCTCACACACGCACACGCGCACATGCATCCATGCACACATTCGCGTACATCTCGTAACGGAGGCGCTGGCGAGCGTGACGCACGAGACGAGCCGCCGCAGCAGGCACTTCGACAGGCGCGCAGTCATCCGCAGAAGCGCCGTTCGCCCGCACGCCCGCAGGGGGGGGTGGGGGGCGACAGGCCTCCACACGCACTCGAACACGCCGTTGCACAGACACTCCCCCCCCCCCCCCCCGCCTTCCGCAGCCCTTAATGTCAGCCTCCCCGCCCACCGCTCGTCAGCTCCAGATGTTTCCACAGCCCTCGCCCCCACCCCTCCCTCCCTCCCGCCCGCCCACCCGCCCGCCCGCCTTCCCCCCGTCGCCGTCACCACCACGCCCATTCCTCACGCCCTTTAACGCGCCCACTTTGCATACGAGCGCTGATTGAACCTTGCGAGCTCAGCGGCGCTGACGCCCTCGCTGGGAGCTCGGGTGCCTGGCGCCTTCATGCTGGCCTCGCCCGCACGCCCGCCCTCCCTCCTGTCCCGCGCCGCCTTTGCACTCTAATTCCCCCGCAATGAACACCTCTGTGCGGCGTCCCGCCTGCGCCCTCGGTGCGGCCTGCCCCCCCCCCCAGCCCAGCCTGCGACGTAGCAGCGAGCGACATCCTGCGCCCCGGCCTGCCCGTCGATCTGCATACCAGACTCATCTGCCGCCCGGCGTACCAGACATGTCATCTGCATACCAGTTCTGACTATCACGATGCATAATCTGCCCCGCCGCTACCACCCGCATGCGAGGCGTCTGTCTGTCACCCTGCACACTGCGCCCTTGTGAGCCAGCCAACACCCTGGCGCGAGGCCGCTCCCTCGGGCCTCCTCTGCCGCCCTGCATGCCGCGCCGCACGCCTTGCCCCTCCAAGCCCGCCCTTCGCCCTTGCT
>NC_051403.1:46699491-46709491 GCF_015228065.2 Penaeus monodon
CGTAACGGGATCTCGCTCTCGACGCCTTTTTCGCGCTCTTTTTCCATCCGCTTTTTCTTTTTAGATTTATTCCTGTAGCCTTTCTTCTTCTTGTTCATCTTCTTCTTGGTTTTCTTGTTCTTCTTCTTCTTCTCCTCCTCCTCCTCCTCCTCCTCCTCCTCCTCCTCCTCCTCCTCCTCCTCCTCCTCCTCCTCCTACCTCCTCCCCTCCTCCTCCTCCCTCCTCCTCCCCTCTCCTCCTCCTCCTCCTCCTCCTCCTCCTCCTCCTCCTCCTCCTCCTCCTCCTCCTCCCTCCTCCTCCTCCTCCTCTTCCTCCTCTTCCTCCTCCTCCTCCTTTTCCTCTTCTCTTTCTTCTTCTTCTTCCTCCTCCTCTTCATATTATTACTATTATTATCACCATTATAATTATTCCTCATTTTCTTTCTCCTTGAGTTTACTTTTTGTTAGTAAATTTTTTTATGAGAATTAAGATCAATTATGGTCTTGTAACGGATAAACATAATTGCAATCATAATTATATCTATCTGTCCGTTCGTCTATATTCTTTTCCATCTGTCTGATTATCTATCACTTCTATCTATCTACACACACACATCATTTCTATATAGACATCATTTATTCCTTCTCTCTCTCTCTCTCTCTCTCTCTCTCTCTCTCTCTCTCTCTCTCTCTCTCTCTCTCTCTATCTCTCTCTCTCTCTCTCTCTCTCTCTCTTTCCCTCCCCTTCCCTTTCCCTTTCCCTCCCCTTCCCTCTCCCTTTCCCTCCCCTTCCCTCTCCCTTCCCCCCTCCCTTCCCTCCGCGGGTCGAGGCCAGAGCTGACGCGACGCTGACCCGGGTGTTGCTTTTATCCTGTCAGCCGGTCGTTCGGCAGTCAGGCACAGTTTGGGCTGACACTTTTTTGAGGGGGTGGGGGTAGGGGAGAGGGGTGAGGGAAGGGGGTGAGAGGTTGAGGGAGGGGGTAGGGGAAGAAAGGGGAATGAGAAGGAAAAGGGAGAGAGGGGAGGGGGAAGTGAGGGAGAGGGTGAGAGGGGAGGGAGAGATAAGGTAGAGAGGAAGAGAGATAGCGAAGGGAAAGAGAGTGCGAGGAGAAGGCATCGGGAGGGTGAGAGGGTACGAGGCGGGGGCATAGGGGAGGGCGAGGAGGGGAGGGGAGGGGCGTAGAGGGTGAGACGAGGCGAAGAGGACGAGTGGAAGGGGAGTAGAGGGGGAATAGGGGGGGGGGGAGTCTGACTCGTAGGACCTAATTTGGGTTTTGTTCTGATGGCGGGGTCACTCGCGCGTCTCCTTGGCGTAATGCTGGGTCTTGTCTCTTTTTTGCTGCTATTATCTGTTTGTTATCTTTATCTCTTTCCCTTTTTGTGAATTTAGATGTTTATCTTGCATTGGGTCAAAGGTCTGGGAAGTATGTTGCTTGTACAAATAATCGGGAGCCAATTTTACCGTTAGGAGAGGAGGGAGGTGCTCCTAAAAAGTGAATCTTGTCTGCAACATCTTTGCTGTCTGCAAGAAAAACGTTTGTGTGTGTGGTGTGTGTGTGTGTGTGTGTGTGTGTGTGTGTGTGTGTGTGTGTGTGTGTGTGTGTGTGTGTGTGTGTGGATGTGTATGGGTATAAACACGTGCGTCCGTGTCCTTGTCTGTACACGTGAATGATTGCAGATACCGTACGTACATCAGGTGTTACTAAGCCGATAACTCTTCCACTATACTCCTGCCTCCCTCTCTCCCCCTCATCCCTTTCTCCCCCTCCTTCCCACTCCCCCTCCTCCCTCACTCTCCTTCCTCCTTCTGCCTCCATCCCTCCATCCTTCTCCCCCACAAATCCCCCCCTCCCTCTTCCCTCCCCACTCCTCCCTCCCTCTCTCCCTCCCCCACCCCGCAATCCCTCCTCCCCCTCCCCCCGCCGCCACCCACAACAACGGCACGAGCGAGAGAGCAGCAGCAGCGGCAGCGGCAGCAGCAAACAGCGCCCAGGAGCCGCGACCCTTTGCCCACGCGAGCCTCGCCTTCTCCCTCGCCCTTCTCCCTCTGCTTCCTTCTTTCCTTTGCCTTCTTCCTTCTTTCCTTGCTTTCTTCCACCGTCCTTGCCTCCTTCCTTCCTCGTTTCTCTCCTTCTCGCTTATCTGGAGAAAGAGGCAGGAGGACGAAGAGGCAGAAGGAGTAGGAAGGAGGAAGAGGAAGATACAAAGAGAAGAAGGAGGAGGGGAAGTAGGTAGAAGGAGTAGGAAAAGAAGAAACAGGAGAATACAAGGAGGAAAATGAGGAGGGGAAAGAGGCAGAAGGAGGAGGAAGAGGCAGAAGGAGTAGGAGAAGGAGGAGAGAAGGAGGAGGAAGAGGAGGAGAAGCAAGTCGCTCGAGGGCCGCCGAGGGACGCGGGGACGAGACGGAGCGCCGGCGGAGGAGAGGCTGGCGACAGGCCGGGGGGGGGGGGAGAAAGGAGGGGGAGGGGGAGGGGGAGAGGGAGGACGGATGGGAAGAGGAAGGGGAGAGAGAAGGGGGGAGGGATGAGAGGGAGAGGGGGAGAGGATGACGATGGAAAGAGGAGGGGAAGGAAGGAGGAATGGAAAGGAAGGAAGAGGCGGAAGAGGGTAGAAGGCAAGGAGGAAGTGATGGCTGGGAGGAAAGATGGAGTAAGTAGGTCAGGGGGAAAGGGAAAAAGGAAATATGGAAGGAAGGAAGAAAATATGGGAGGAAGAAAGGAAGGGAAGAAGGAAATAAGGACGGAAGGCAATAAGGGAGGAAGGGAGGAAGGGAGAGAGTGGGGGGTGAGGGGGTTTGATGCCTAAATAATGGCCGGATCGTTCAGGTGATGGATTGCGTGGCGGAGGGCGGGCGGGGAGGGGGGGGGGGGCTGCGGCACTCGCGGGGAAGGTAATTGGGGTGACACAGCGGGTGGGGGAGGGGGGAGGGGAATGGAAAAGGAGGTGGGAGGGAGGGAGTGAAGGAGGGAGGTAGGGGGACAGAGAGAGGGAGTGAAGGAGGGAGGGAAGGGGGGGGGGAGGGAGTGGAAAAGGGAAGGAGGAGAGGGAGTGAAGAAGGGTGAATGGAAAAAGGAAAGAGGGAAGGAGGGAGGGAGGAAAGGAAGGAATAGGGAGGAAGAGGGAAGGAAGGAAAAAAAGGTGATGTGACAGACCGGGAGAGAGACGCGCAATAGACAGAGACGAGAGAAGACGGATCTTGCGAAGAGAGAATGAGGATAGACCATAAACATGCGAAGGACAGATGTAAAGGAGACGAACACCTATCAGGAAGGAGCGCGGAGGACGGGGATGGCTTCGGAAGGACAGATGGAGCGTTGAGGAAGGAAGGACGCCGAGGATGAAGCGCTAATGAAGGGAGGGATCGATCGATCGGCGGTGATTGGACGGACAAGGAGAGATGGCATGTTGATGGGGAGGAGGAGGGGAGGAGGGGAGGCTGAGGGAGGGCGTATGGAAGGGTGAAAGGCTGAGGGAGGGACGGAGGGAAGGGTGAAAGGCTGAGGGAGGGACGGAGGGAAATCGCGAAGGGTGGAACGATGAGGGGGAGAAGAAAATCGGGAAGGATGGTATGTTAACGCAGAGAGAAAAATCGGAAAGAGTGAAATGCTGACGGAGAGACGGAGAGAAAATAAAAAAATTACCAGAATATAAACAAATAGAGTATATAAAAAGGAGGGCGAGACAGACGAAGAGAGTGAATGGAGGAGGCCGGAATGCGGGCGAGGAGGGAAACTCGGAAACGGGCGCCGGAAAGAGCGACGGCAAAGCAGTGATTAAGCGGCGGCGGCGGCGCTCGGAAACCCACGTGATTCAGCGCCACAAGTCGCACGTCACGCCGGGCTTTCTCGGGAAGGGGCTCGTCTGCCGCGGGGGCGGTCGCGGGCATTTAAATGCCTCTCTCTTTCTCGTCTTTTTCTTTCTTTTTCTTTTTTCATACCCTCTCTCTTTCTTTTCTTTTTGTCGTCCTCTTTCGTTGTGACTCTCTTTCTCTTTCTCTTATCCATCTCCCCATCTTTTCCCTCGCCCTCTCCCTCCCCCATCCTCCTCCTCCATCCTGCTCCCTATCCTTTTCCCTCTGTTTCCTATCCTCGTCCCTTTCCTCCCCTTCTCCATCCCCCCTTCCCCCCTCCCCCCCTTCCCCTCGCGGCGGCACTCGCTCGCCCCGTGACGCACGCACTCAGCCCCGCGCCCTTTGAGAGAGCCACGACCCCACCGGCAACACTTTCTCTGGCAATCAGGTTCAAGGCCGCCTCATTCACACTTCTGAGGTGATGCCACTGGCGGTGCAACACGCTTGGGATGACCTAAAGTTTTTTTTTTTTTGTTTGCTTGTTTGTTTATTCTCTCCGTCTCGAGCTATTCCTCACTTTTACTGTTCCTTCTCACAATATTCTCCTGCTTCTCCCCCCCCCTCTCCTCTTTCCTCCCTCTCTCCCTTCCTCCTCTTATTTTTCTTTTTTAAATTCTTGCACTTAAAACAGTGACTCACAGGCGTCTCTGTGTGGGACCTCCGCTCACCTCGCCGCCTGTGAGTCACGCTCGCACGGGCGGAGCGCTCCTGGGCCAGGGAGAGAGGGCCAGGGAGAGAGGGCCAGGGAGAGAGGGCCAGGGAGAGAGGGCCAGGGAGAGAGGGCCAGGGAGAGAGGGCCAGGGAGAGAGGGCCAGGGAGAGAGGGCCAGGGAGAGAAGGCCAGGGAGAGGGGAAATCAGAGCTTATGTGTGTATATATATATGTATATATATATATATATATATATATATATATATATATATATATAATATATATATATATATATATATATATATATATATATATATATATATATATATATAATATATATATAATATATATATATATATATATATAAAATAAAAATATAATAATATAATATATATAAAATAGATCTAATATACTACATACATACATACATGCATACATACATACATACATACATACATACATACACACACACACACACACACACACACACACACACACACACACACACACACACACACACACACACATATATATATATATATATACACGTATGCGTATACAAACACACACACGCACGAACGCACGCATGCACGCACACTGGACGTCGGGGCGAGAGAAAGGAAAAGGGAGGGAGAGAGGAAGGAGGAGAGATTATCAGCGATCAGCGGCATGTGTGTAACCTCAATCATGTCTCCGCTAATGTGATCGATTGTGCCGCACGCTTTGCTGCTCGCTCCCAGGCCGCCGCCGCCGCACGCTGCCGCACTTTGCCGCCTCTGGCACTCTCGGGCACTCTCAGGCTCTCGAGGTTACTGCCATGCTCTGCTGCACTCCTCTGGTTGGTCGTAGGCACTTTCAGGCACCAAGACACTGCCGGGCGCTCTTTCATAATCTGAGGCCCGGTAGGGCACTCTGCTATGTTCGAAGACATTCTTAGGCACTCTGCTATGATGTAAGACACTGCAAAGCAATCTTTTACGCTCTACGACACTCTGAGGTACTCTGCTATGTTGTCAGTCTTCCTTCCCCCTCCGAGTCACTCTGCTCTGCTATAAGACACACTCAGTCACTCTTAAGGCACTACAAGGCACTGTTATACTCCAAGACGCTCTAAGTCACACTACAAGGCACTGCTACGCTACGCTCTAAGTCACTTCCCCTTCCCTGCCGCGCTCAGCAGGCGGCTGCAGGAGGAGAGAGACTCTGCTAGTGTCCTGCAGGTGTCAGCTTACACCCCACTATGCTTTGGGGCTCCGCGCTGCGAAAGGTAGAGAAGGAATAAGAGGAAAAACAGAAGTATGAGGAAGAAGAAAGAGGCAGAAGCAGGAAGGAAGGAAAGGAAGAGAAAAAGGGGAGGAGAGTAGCCACGTAGGAGGGAATGAAGGGAAGGAAGGGAGGGAAGGAGGGAGGAAAAGGAGGAGGAGGAGGAGGAGGGGAAGGAAGGAAGAAGGACAGGGAGGAAGGAAGTAAAGAATGAATGAGGGAAAGAGAAGGGATGAGGAGAAAAGACTTCAGGAGATAAAAAAAGAAAGAAAGAAGAGAGGAAGGAAGAAAATAACAAAGAGCAAGCATGATAAGAGAGGAATAGTTGGGAAAAAAAATATCGGGGAAATGGAAGAAAACGAAGGAATCGATGATGGGGAGAGAAAGAAAGAGAGAAGATGAGAGAGAACGCAAGAAGGAATGAGAAAAAGGAGAAGGGAATAGCTGGAGGATTGCCGGGAAAATCGCGATTAGAGTAACGAAGGGAGAGAGAGGGAGAGAGGGGGAGGGAGGAGGTGAGGGAGAGGGAGAGGATGAGGAATAGGGTGAGTGGGAGGTAGAGAGAAAGGGTTCAGATGAGGGAGAGAGGGAAACGACAAATCTGAAATGTAAAACCAGACCATAGAAATAAAGCAGACATGACAGACAATGCAAAAGTCACTTTACAGTAAAGAGTTAGAGAGATGTATGGGAGAGAGAGAAAAAGAAATTAAACAATACACAACCCAGTCCGAAAAAAAGAGAGAAAGAAAAAAGAAGATGGCGATAAACACGCCCAAAATAGGCAAGGCAGATAATCAAGCGACGGAAGGGTGGCTGAGGGTGTGGCGGGGCGGGCAAGCAGGCAAGCAGGCGAGCGGGCAGCAGGCGGAGCAGACGAAGGGTGTCGAGAGAGGGGAGTGCTATGAAGGACAGCGTGAGTGGCAAGCAGGGGGCGGAGGAGGAAGGAGGAGGGGGGGGGGAGTTAGGAGGGAGGAGGGAGGAAGGAGGGAGGAAGGAGGAGGGAGAAGGAAGGAAGAAAAAGGAGGAGGAAGACAAGAAGAAGAAAAAGAAGAAGTAGAAGCAGTAGTAGAAAGGAAGAGGAGGAAGAGAAGGAGGAAGAGACGACTTCAGCGCGGAAGGGGGCGACGTGGACGCCTCGCGCCAGATGGCAGAGTATGGAGCGTTAACTGCGAGCGCAGGAGCAGAGGGGAGGGAGGGAGGGAGGGAGGGAGGGGGATGGGAGGTTGATGTCTGGGGGGGTGGAGGGAAGGCCAATTTTCTTACACGTAGGTCCTGATCGTGAAAAGATATATAACGGCTGATACTCATAGAATTAGCCTCAGTTTCAGGGCTAATTATCACCATTTCTAATAAAAAAATCACTCATCTATGCACCTGGCGTGCACACACGCACACTCAAACGCACACGCACACGCACACGCACACGCACACGCACACGCACACGCACACGCACACACCACACACGCACACACACACACACACACACACAACGCACCACACACACACACACACACACCACACACACACACACACACACACACCACACACACACACACACACACGGCGCGCCACACACACACACCACACACACACCACACACACACACACCACACAACTCACACACACACACACACACACACACACACACACACACACACACACACACACACACACTCGCTGTACAGCGCGCGCTAAACAACACAAGTTCCCAACTGGAATGAAGTTATTTATTTTCTAAAGCATTCGTTCCATCCCTTTTAATCTCCATTATATCGCGCATCTAAAGTCGGCTTGGACGCACAGGCTGTAAGACGTAAAGTTCGTCTCTGATATGCAAAGGTATTGGTCGGACGGTTCGCTAATTGCCCTCATTAAGGCCCGGAATACACTCGGAAGACGAAGAGACATGGAGAGAAAGAGAAGAGAAAGGGGGCGGGGATAAGGGATGAGCATGGAAGGAGAGGGGAGGAGGGAGAGGGTTTAGGGAGAAGGGAGAAGGGGAGGGATAAGGAGAGAGAGAGAGGAGAGAGAGAGAGAGAGAGAGAGAGAGAAAGACAGAGACAGAGACAGAGACAGAGACAGAGAGAGAGAGCGAAGGAAGAAGAGTACTAGAGAGGTCAAGAAAGAACGAGAAAGTAAAGAAGGAAAATGAAAGAGAAATCATCATGTAAACACAAAAAGAAAAAAAATGTTACTCGGCATTCAAGGAAAAAGTTCAGCATTCGCGCTTCCCATCCAGGTATTAGGCGGACAAGGCGAGAAAAGACGAGGAAGTGGAGACACTAATGAAGATGGGAACAAATAAGGAAGAGAAAGGGTGGAAGCAGCAATGGCGACACTACGAGGTGGAGGAGAAGGTGGAGGGAGAGATGGGATGGAGGTGGAAGGGAAAGAGAAGGAGGAGGAGGAGGAGGAGGAGGAGGAGGAGGAGGAGGAGGAGGAGGAGGAGGAGAAGAAGAAGAAGAAGAAGAAGAAGAAGAAGAAGAAGAAGAAGAAGAAGAAGAAGAAGAAGAAGAAGAAGAAGAAGAAGAAGAGGAGGAGGAGGAGAGGAAGAGGAGGAGAAGGAGAGGGAGGGAGAGGAGGATGGGAATAGGAGAAAGGAAGATGAGAATGGGGAAAAGGGGGAGGAGTATGAGGAACGGGAGTAGGAGAGGAAGGGAAAGGAGGAGCAGGATAAACAGAGCATACAGGCTTTCTCAAAGCTTTTGTTATTATGATGAGAATAACAGCGATGATAATTTTCCTGTTATAACAGTTATAACAACGACGATAATGATACTAATTATCAACAATAACAGTAATGATATATCCGCAATTATTATATTTTTCCCTCAGTCATTCTTCACATAGACGCTGCATCTGCGCATTCACCCGGATTCACGAACGCAGTCCGCCGGCCTCTTTGGTATTCCATTAATCCCGCGGGAATTATTGAGGATTTGTAATGGGCTTAATTTACTTTTCTGGCTAGTGATAGGCAGGTCGAGGCTAGGCTTATGCGAAGGGGGGGCGGGGCGAAGGAAGCCCCAGCTTTCTTGAGAGAAAGGCTAAGAATTTTGTCAGAATTTGAATTTTTTTTTTTCTTTTTCGTGTTTGTGAATGTAGATATTTTTTTCATTTATATTTTTTTCCTGTTTACGAACGTCCTGAACATATATTTTTTAAGGGGGGGGGGGTGCATTTATAATCCAGGATTTACTTCACTGAATTTTTCGAAAGTAAATCCCCTTTTTCACTTATTTTTGATGTTTTAAAACTCTTTCGAGATAGATAACTGCTATTTCCCACATAGAAAAGAAAGCGTTAACCCAGAGCGATAGCGAACTTCCCCCCCCCTTTTCCCTCCTTCCCCCCACGCCCAACCTCACGAACCCCCCCTCGATTGACCCCCTCCCCTTCCCCCTTCCCCCTCCCCCTCTCCAGCCTCCGCGCCACAAGTCGGTCGCTGGCTCGTCCCCCGCCAAATTTCTATATTTAGATGCGATACAGAGAGAAAATTCATTATGTACATGGAGGCACAACCGTTGTTATGTCGGGGTATAATGAACATTTCCATTATAAGCGCACTTCCAACTCTCGCGACTCGCGTAGCCCGACCTCGCTTGTACGTGGGGGGACGGGAGGGGGGGAGGAAGGGAAGGGACATGTTGACCCATGAGCGTGGGAGAGTGAGGGAGGAAAGAGGAGAAGGGGAGAGAGTAAAAAGAAGAAGGGAAGGAGCAAAAAAGAGTTATAGTTAGAGGGGAGAGAGAGAGAGAGAGAGAGAGAGAGAGAGAGAGAGAGAGAGAGAGAGGAGAGAGAGAGGAGAGAGAGAGGGGGAGAGAGAGAGGAGAGAGAGAGAGGAGAGAGAGAGAGAAACAAAGACAAAGACAAAGAAGGAGAAAGAGAAAGAGAAAGATAAAGAGAGAAGAGAGAGGCACGTATACAAACACAGCCGCGGAACAAAAAGACAAAGCGGCAGAGAGAGGAAAAAAGATTGTATATATGTAAAGCGCTTGAGCAGTGACCTTTGTGTGAGAAACGGCGGGGAAGAGGCAGGCCGCGCTTGCCCACAGCCCAGCCGTTGTCACAGGCAGACAAAACCGCATCTTGAGCCGTGATAACTGCAGCATGCCTCCCCCTTCCCTCCTCTCCTTTCCCTTCTCCCCTTCCCTCCCTTTCACCCTTCGTCGATACTTCCCTCTCACTCTTCCTCCATACCTCCCTTCCTCTATCCTTCCTACCTTCAGTCCTCCCTCCTTCCTAACTCCTTCCCC
>NC_051403.1:46714491-46719491 GCF_015228065.2 Penaeus monodon
CTCTGGGCGCGGCCGCCCTCACCCCTGACCTCCGCCGCCCTCGCCCTGGTATGCGTGCGAAGGGAGGGGGAGGCGCCGGCGGGGCAGGGCGGCGCTCTCTCCCTCGGCCGCGTCACGGGCTCCTCGCACTCGCACGCCACTCGCACTCACTCAGCTCAGAGGTGCTCACGCGCGCACGCGAGCCCTCACATGCCCATGCACTCGTTCACGGTCACGGACACTCACACTCACACTCACACGCACACGCACTTTCAGATTCCACTCCACTCGATTCACACACACACACACACACACACACACACACACACACACACACACACACACACACACACACACACACACACACACACACGCACACACACACACAACGGCCTAATTTCCTGCAATTCACAGCGGAGACAATGTACTTCTGCGAGAGGTAACAGGCTGCAATTAACCAGTCTCCTTTTCTTCCTTTTTTCCTTCAGCTCTCCACTCGACCTCCTCGAGCGGATCCATCCATCCTCCTTGTACAATGTGCATGTACACCGACCCATCGCACGTACACACATTCGCACGTACACCATGCACACGACCCCCGCACAAGGAGCTGTACCTGCCTGGCCGCGTCGCCCCCCCCCCCCCGTCCTCCTCCTCCTCCTCTTCCTCCTCTTCCTGCGGCTCGTAAATACTTGGTGGGGGTCCCGACGACTTAATTGCGGCAGTAAGTTCCCGTAGACTTCCAGAGTGGCTGGCAACCTCTGCGCCCTCTCTTCCTCCCTGCCTTCCTCCCTTCCTCACGCTCCCCTTCCCTTCCCCTCTCCCTGTGTCTCCTTCACTCCTTCTCGTCCTCCTTTCCTCCCTCCTTCCGTCGCTCTCTACGTCCGTCCCATTCTCCTTTTCTCTATCACTGCCTCTCACTCCCTTCCTTCTTCTCTATCTTCCCTCCTTCTCTTCCTTCCTTCCCTTTCTGTCTGCTTTCTACCGCTCTTTCACCTTCCCTTTCCCTCTCTTTTTTTCCTTCTGCCTCTTCCCCTGTTTTCCGTTCCTTCTTCTCTGTCCCATTCATTCCTTCCCCTCTCCTCTCCTTCCTCTTTTCCCTCTACAAGACTTCCGTTAGCTCCTTGTTCTCTCCGGATTTTCTTCAACTTCAGCTTCATATATAGCCTCTCATGTCCCCTTTTTTGAAGAGGGGAGGAGGAGGAGGAGGAGGAGGAGGAGGAGGAGGAGGAGGAGGAGGAGGAGGAGGAGGAGGAGGAGGAGGAGGAGGAGGAGGAGGAGGAGGGGGAGGAGGAAGGAGGGGGAGGGGGGATTGGAGGAGGGAGTGTTTGTGAAGGAGGCGGTAGGGAAGGGGTTTGAAGGGAAGGAGGTGAGGGCTGGGTTAGATAAGGGAGAAGGGGAGTGAACGTAGGGGAGGGGAGGAGGGGAAGGGGGTGAACCCATGGCTAGGGGAATGCAAGTGCTCTGTGTCATCTCCGTTCCTTCCTCTCCCTCTTGGGCACCCTGACCCTCCCCTTCTTCCCCCACCCCCTCGGCGCCCGCGCTGCCTCGTGGACCCAAGTAGTCCCAAGTTCCTCCCAAATGGCGGAGTTTATACTAGGCAACAAATACAGCGACCGAGAGAGGGAGAGAGGGAGAGAGGGAGAGAGGGAGGGGGTTGGGATGCGCCATGGCAGGCTGGCTCCGTCCTCTAAGTGCCGCTAGGAGCCTCCCTTCCCCCCCTCCCCCCTAGCTCCTCCCTCCCCGCGTGAGGTGTGGGTGTGAGACGGCCGACCCGTGTGTGTGTGTGTGTGTGCGTGCGTGTGTGCGCACGAGAGGATCAGTGCTTGGTTTAGCGGATCGCCAGCCACCACGCTCTACTGCCGCTGCCCTCTGCTACATTGACTCAAGAGGGGCAGGGGAGGGGGAGGGGGTGGATAGAAGGGGGATAATAGGGGAAGAACGAATAGGTCTCTTCCATGTCGTCCTTCTCCTTTTTTTGACGCGTATGCGGATGTATGTAAGTGATCATGTTGGCAAAGAAGTCCGCACTCCATTTCCAACGAGCGACGGGACCTCCCTCCACCCCCTCACTCCCTCACTCCCTCCCTTCCCCCTCCCCCTCCCCCACCACCACCAACTCGTTGTCCCAGGCATCAAAAACTATAATGTCGCAGGGTCGCGGTGTGTGTGTGTTATGACTGGCGGACGCTCGGGGGAGGGAGTGGGGGGAAGGAGGGAGGGAGGAGAGAGTAGTGGAGGGGAGGGGAGGGGTGGGGGAGACTCGTGACTGGCGGCGTCCGGAGAGAGGAGAGGGAGAGAGGGTGGAGGAGCGAGGACTGAGTGCGAGGGGAAAGAGAGGAGAGGGAGGGCGGGAGAGAGGGAGGGAGGGCAGGAGGGAGGGAGGGAGCACCTAGCCGCCGAGTGAACCAAATAATCGGGTTGTCTCTGATTTACATGTGGCCTCCCTGTGGACGTGTCGGGGAATCTAATTTGAATCGGTCTATTGTTTTTACTTTAACAAATAAAAAAGGCCAAAAAATGAACCAAAAAAAGTTTGATGCATTGTTTACACATAATGTACAACGAGGATCAAGTGGTAAGCTCTTGTTTTTGATCGTTTTTTTGTCTCTTCTTTGCTCTCTCTCTCTCTCTCTCTCTCTCTCTCTCTCTCTCTCTCTCTCTCTCTCTCTCTCTCTCTTCTCTCTCTCTCTCTCTCTCTCTCTCTCTCTCTCTCTCTCTCTCTCTCTCTCTCTCTCCCTCTCTCTCCTCCTCCCTCTCCTCTCTCCCCCTCCCTCCTCCCTCCCTCCCTCCTCCCCCCCCCCCCTCCCTCCCCTTCCCCCTCCTCTCCTCTCCCCCTCCCCTCCCTCCCTTTCTGCCTCCCTCTCTTTCTCCCTCTCCTCTCCCTTCTCCCCCTCTCTCTCTTTAGCGCCGTCATAGCTAACCTGTCGAGTCTCAGGAAGGAAATCTCGTATGATCGGCAGCCAGATCGGCCACGGCGCCACCACGCCACCTCGCTGCCACGCCACCACGCCACGCCTTTTGAAAAGCTTTTGGGAAAAAGAGAAAAATAAGCTTGAGGCCACCACGCCGCATCGCCTCGCATCACGCCACGTCACTCGTCCGCGTTGGCTTTGAGGGAAATTGAAACGTTATGCCAAGCCACATCGCATTAGAACGCGCCACGCTTCCGTTTTTTCTTTTTATGAGGAAATGCGATTTAGATCTACACCGCGCTACGCTATACCACGCCACGCCGCTTCTTAATGCAGCTTTTCCGACAAAAAATATAACACATTTATGCTAGACCACAAATAAGTCACTACAAAGAGATAAATACCCTTTTTCCCCACACCAAGCCACAAGCTCAGTACAGATTATGCCACGCCACGCCACGCCAAAGCCGCCTTCCTCTCTCGATGCCCTACAGCCAAGCCACCATATGCCGAAGCGATGGAAAATGCGTACCATAAACACGTCGGTTTATTAAAAGCGCTGATGAAACGGCGACGCTGGAATTCGAAACAGTCAAAAAAGAGGACACAGCGGCTTCAGCATTACAGTGGTAGAGGCGCCTCCCGGGGAAAGGGAGGGCGGGAAATTGTTCAGCTAGAGATAGATTATCGAATAAGTAGATCGAGGTTTATGCGCAAATTTGGCTTTATAGATAGAAAGTAAGGAAATATGGTTCGCACACACACACACACACACACACACACACACACACACGCACACACACACACACACACACACACACACACACACACACACACACACACACACACACACACACACACACACACACACACACACACACACACACACACACACACACACACACACACACACCATTCGAGCGCATTAACACTTTTAATGCGGAGGATAAGTCTCGATCACGCCCTTTGTTCTCCTCGGGCGTGAACATTGCAAAGCGCTGAGAGAACATTGCACTGCAGGGTGTGTTGTGCAACATCTACGTCAAGGAAAAAAAAACGAATAAATTTTTTTTGTCTCATTTCAGGTTGGTGTTGCAGTCGTTCGCAAGTAGGCCTTTGCAATCAATCAAGTAAGTAAGCAAGCAAGCAAGCAAGCAAGCACGGGGGTGTTGCACGGGTGGGGGTGGGATGGGTGGGGTGAGTAAAGGGGCGTTGGGGCAGAGGGAGAGGCAGGCGCGGGCGTGAGGGCCTAATACGCGCGGCCGTGTGTGCTGTGAAAACATTGACACGCCAGTAGCAGTTTTCCCGCGCGCGCGCGCGTGCGTGCATGTGTGTGTGTGTGTGTGTGTGTGTGTGTGTGTGTGTGTGTGTGTATGTGTGTGTGTGTGTGTGTGTGTGTGTGTGTGTGTGCGTGCACACGTGCGTGCGTGCGTGTTTATACGTGTTTGTGTGTGTGTGTGCTTGCGTGCGTGTTTGTGTCTGTGTCTGTGTGTGCGTGCGTGCGTGTTAAAGTGCGCGTCTGGATGTTTACACGAGTAAGTGTGCACATGAGCCCATGTACGCGTTTCGCCGCCGCCGGCGTGCATGTGCGCGGCAGAAGGCGCCCCAGGTGGGCCGCACATGACGACAGCGGCCCCGAGTGTTGGTCTAAGTGTCGGCGGTTGTTAGCCTTGCTCTCAGGGATTAGCCCGCTCGCGTCGCCGATAACAATGATAGCGGCGATAACGGCTGTTTGTGCGGGCGGCGGCGGCGGCGGCGGCGGCGGCGGCGGAGAAGGAGGCGTTGCGTAATGGACTTCTGATGGCCGTCGTGCCGCGGGGAGGGGGTGGAGGGGGGCTGGGGGAGAGGTTAGGGTTGGAGTTGGGGTTGGGGGAGCCTGGCGGGGGAGGCGAAGGCTTCTGAGAGACGTCCTCTCCGCGAAGTCGTTATCATTTTCATCAGTGGCATCACCCACCCTCTTTACTGGCATCACTGTTAGAAGACCTTTATCATCACCATTCTCGCCATCATCGTCACGACCACCACCACCACCACCACCACCACCACCACCACCACCACCACCACCACCACCACCACCACCACCACCACCACCACCACCACCACCAC
>NC_051403.1:46721991-46724726 GCF_015228065.2 Penaeus monodon
TTTTGTTCATGTGTTTGATCCTTTTAACTTATTTAGAAATCGTCTGTTTGTTTATTCATTCCGTTTACTTGTTTGTTTCATTATTCATTTATTCGTTTCCTTACTTATCTGTGCGTGTATTTGTTTATTCCTGCCATTAACTATTTATATAATCTTGGGTTTGTTTATTTATCTATTTGTTGATATACTCCTGTATTTTGATTTACGCATTTTTAAAAGCTGTGGCTGACGTCTCACGCAATGAATGGCGATGAGGATGAGGAGGATACGATGTCGTTGATGATAATGCTGGTGAAGATGGCAATGACGATGACGATGACGACGGGGAAGACGAAGGTGAAGACGAACCTCCCGTCACGCCCTTACGCTGGCCATGACCGCAGTCATCGTCTCGTCACGCCCCTGTCACGAAGGGCGATCGCGTGTTGACCCATGACCCCCTCCCCCCTCCTCCTCCCTCTTCCCTCCCCCTCCCCCCCCTCCCCCTTCGTCCGGACGTGACTGCGGCGGAGGTGGACTTGGTTAACGGGTTGAGAAATGCGGTTGGACGGTCTGGGTGGAGGGAGGGAGGGGGGAAATAGGCTGAAAAAGGAGGGAGGGAGGGAGCGAGGGAGGGAAAGTGTAGATAGGTTGAGAAGGGCAGGGAGAACGTAGAGGAGGGTGAGAGAGAGAGAGGGAGAAAAGGGATGAGGAATAATATTAGTAGAAGAGAAGATTGTTTTAGTGAGGAGGTGAAGAAAGGAAGAAGGGGAAAATAATAAAAAAAGAGAGAAAGGGAGGAAAGGGGAATAAATATAGAAAGTGGGAGATAAACAGAGACATATATAGAGAGAACAAAATGCATGTGTGTACGTTAGGTATGTGTGCAAGTATGTGTGTGTGTGAGTCGGTGCGTCTGCATATCTGTATGTGCGTGTTTGTGTCTATGTGCGTTTTTATTAATGAGCGTGTATATATGTGTGTTCATGTATGTACATGTTTGTGTCTGTTTTTGTTTGTTTGTATGTATGTATTGATGAATGTCCACGTTTGTGTATTCAAGTATATATGTACGTGTTTGTAGTTGAAAACATACACGCACGCACACACAACGCACACACAAACACGCACCAAAACCAGAGGGAAAAACGTCCAAAAAGAGTGGAAGGTTCGGGGCATTTTGTGGGCGGTAAATATGGACACGTGATGCAGGTGCCATTTTGCCCCTAGATTATCTAATTAATTCCCATTGGAGGGAGGGAGGGGGAGAGGGAGGGAGGGGAGAGGGAGAGGGAGGGAAGGTGGGGACCAACGGAGGGAGGTAGGGGAAGGATGGAAGGGAGGGAGGGAGGAAGGGAGGGAGAGAATGGGAGGGAGGGAGGAGGGAGTAACGAAGAGGGGAGAATTGAGGGAGAAAGGAGGAACGAGGGAGGAGAGAAGGGAAGGGAGAAGGAGGGAGGACAGCAGGAGGAAAGGAGGAAGGAGAAGAGGAGAGGAGGAAGGAGAGAGTAGAGGAGGGAAGGAAGAGGAGGGAGGGTACGCCCCTGCGCAGGGAGTGCGAGGGCACGCATAACAAGCGAGTAGGGGAGAAACAGTAATAGGGGGAGACAGGAAGCGAAAGATGAGATTATAGGCAACACACAGGTTAGGGAGAGGAAGGGGAGCGGATGGCGAGAGAGAGCGGGGAAGTGAGGAGAGAGAGGGAAGGGCGAAAGAGTGAGGAGGGAGAGAGGGTGAGGGAGGAGGGGAAAGGGCGAGGGAGTGAGGAGAGAAGAAAATGGGATAGGAGAAAGAGAGAGAGAGAGAGAGAGAGAGAGAGAGAGAGAGAGAGAGAGAGAGAGAGAGAGAGAGAGAGAGAGAGAGAGAGAGAGAGAGAGAGCGACACCGTACACCCGGCCAGAAAGGCGGACTAATATTCCCAGAGGAGGAGAAAATCGAGGAAAGAAAAAGTGAGAAAAGAGGAGAAAGAGGAAGACCAAAGGAGCCGAAGAGAAAAGCGGAGTCGAAGGAAAGAAGGAGAAGGGTATAATGAGGAGAAGAAAAGGGGAAGAAGGAGTTAGGGAGAATAGCACAGTACCAAAAGAGGGAGGAAGAAGATAAGTAGGAAGAGACAAAAGGGAGGAAGGAAGGAAGGAAGGAAGGAAGGAAGGAAGGGAGGAGAGAAGAGAGTAAGAAGAGAGTAAGAAGAGAGTAAGAAGAGAGTAAGAAGAGAGTAAGAAGAGAGAGAGAGAGAGAGAGAGAGAGAGAGAGAGAGAGAGAGAGAGAGAGAGAGAGAGAGAGAGAGAGAGAGAGAGAGAGAGAGAGAGAGAGAGAGTGAAGTGAGATAGAGGTTAAGAGAGTGAGAAGAGAAGTAGAGAGGAAAAGAGCGAGGAGAGAGAAAGAGGGAGAGAGAGAAGGGAAGAGAAGAGTCAGAGTAACAAGCGGCGGAAGGGGAGAGGCGCCTTCAGGTGAATAAGAGGGGTTACGATAAAAGATTAAAAAAGGTTTGGAAAAATGAGGGGACTGGAATTGCCAGCGAGTCAAAGATGGAGGGAACCGAAGGGCCGGAGGAGGAGGAAGGGCGAGGGAAGACGTGCGTGTGGAATAATGCCTCACGCACACGCAGACACACTCACGCACGCACGCACACGCAGACACACGCACGCACGCACACGCAGACACACGCACGCACGCACACGCAGACACACGCATGCACGCACACGCAGACACACGCACGCACGCACACGCAGACACACGCACGCACGCACAAAAACGCA
>NC_051403.1:46724826-46729826 GCF_015228065.2 Penaeus monodon
GGGGGGGGAAAAAACCGGGGGGAAAAGGTTTTTTATTGAAGGGGGAAAGAGGGGAAAAAGAGAAAAATTTTTGAGATTGGCAAGAGAAAAAGTTGGAGGGGGAAAGAGAAGAAAGGAAAAGAAGAGAAAAGAGGAAGAGGAGAAAAGAGAGAGAGAGAGGAGAAGAGAGAGGAGAAAGAAAAAGAAAGAGAGAGGGGGGAAGGAGGGAGGGAGGCCGCCAAGAAAGAAAAGCGGGAAGAAAGAGCGAGGAAGGAGAGACATAAAAATGGCGGAAGGGGCCGCTGCCTTGTATCCTCCCCGGCGGCCGAGTGCCTCTTAAGGGCAAACCCAATAAGTAGAGGAAGGCCGTGTCGCCGCGCAGCTGTGTGTGTGGTGTTGTTGTGGTGTTGTGTGTTGTTGTGTGTGTTTTTGTGTGTGTGTGTGTGTGTGTGGGTGTGTTGTGTGTGGTGTGTGTGTGTGTGTGTGGTGTGTGTGTGTGTGTGTGTGTGTGTGTGATATCAGGTCATGTTAAATTTAAAAGGTATTTTGTCCCATGTGCTTGGTTTTACGTGTGCGTTTGGTGCATACGTGCTAGGTATACATGTGCGCCTGTAGTGGCTACAGTGTATACAGGTTAGATGCGCTATATATAGCTGGATATTGTGCCCGGGTATTGTGCGGAGGAGTATTGGGTTTTGCGCGAGGTGGCTGCAGGAAAAGCGAGGTTGGGAGGAACTTCAGGCGACTATTGAATTCACGCCGTTTGTAGATCCTAAGGTAATCCTTACCCACACCGACCCCACCCCCCACCCCCACGTCACCACCTCCTGCTCCGCCTACAGCCCCTTTCCACTAAAAATGCACACACACGCACACACACCATCGCTCCCGTCCCCTCCTCCCTCTGCCTCCCTTCCCTCCTCCTTTCCTTAGTTCCCTCTCTCGCTCCCCCCCCTCCTCCCTCCCTTTCTCCCTCCCTCCCTTCCTTCCTTCCCTTCATCCCCTCTCCCTCCATCCCCCCCCCCCCTCCCCGCACTGAGATTGCAGCGTCGTCCTCCGTCGCCGATCCTCATGCGCGACGTCGGCGAATCGCCTTCGTCACGAGCGGCACAGGCGGGCGTCGGCGAGCGCGCGCGGGAGCCTTGTCGCCTCGGGAGGGGGGCATGGCGCAGGTGTATGGGGAGGGGAGGGGCGGAGGAGCAGGGGAAGAAAGGGGGGCTTGCAGCAGCATTATGGAAGCGGCGATGGGCGAGTGCGCGCGGGTAATGGCGGACAATGCTGGGCAGCGGAGCACTTAAACCGCGTGGGCAGCCCTGGGAAGTGGCCATGCTCCGGCCGGCGGTGATCCCGCCTCTCTGACGCGGGGGCGGCGAGAGCGCTGTCATTTGGGAGTCAGTTCCCCGCACTCAGGGTCCCTACAGGTGTTGATGAATTATGTAGGGGAGCAGGTTATGGGCGGGCCGCGAGGAGAACCCGGCTGGCACGCACGCAGCCTGGCACCCTCTCGCGCCCAGACCCTCTCGGGGGCGGGGTGGAGGGGGGCTGGCCTTTCAGGGGGGGGGGGGGGGGGGGGGTTAAAGGGGACAACGCGCCGAAGGAGAGCGAGAGCGAGAGCGGGCGAGAGCGGGAGCGAGAGCGAACGAGAGCGAGAGCGAGGGAAGCGAGAGCGAGAGAGAGAGAGAGGAGAGAGGAGAGAGAGAGAGAAAGAGAGAAGAGAGAGAGAGAAGAAAAAGGGGGAGAGAGGAGCGTGCGAGTGAGGGGGGCGAACGCAGGGGAAGCAGGTGGCGAGGCGGCAGGAGGGCCTAACGGGTCCGCCGAGGCTAAGGGAGCAGGCAGGGCTTACGAGGCAAATGGCGCAGAAGGGCCGTTGGGCTGGCGGGCTTTGAAGGGCTGCCTTGGCCGAGGGGCTGGCGGGCTTTGAAGGGCTGCCTTGTCCGAGGGGCTGGCGGGCTTTGAAGGGCTGCCTTGGCCGAGGGACTGGCGGGCGTTGAAGGGCTGCCTTGGCCGAGGGGCTGGCGGGCTTTGAAGGGCTGCCTTGGCCGGGACTGGGGGGCGTTGAAGGGCTGCCTTGGCCGAGGGGGGGGCGGGGTTTTGGCGGCGAGGCTCAGCCAGGGGGCGCTCCGGGCCCGGGGCCTCACGGCGGGGGGGCGCCATTACGGCCGCAAAGTGCAAGTTCCGTGCCGGCAAAAAGGACACCTGTTAACTGAGACACGTAGAGGAGCGGCGAGAGGAAGGAATGGCTCTCACGCCGCGGCGGTTTGCTTCTCTCGCTCGTTTTCTTTTTTTCCTTCCCTTTTCCTGCCTTTCGTCTTTATTGTTGTTTTGTTTTTTCTTCTTATTTCTCCCGCCTCCCTCTTTAATGCTGTGCGTTTAGGGACGCCACAGCTGGCCGGCGGGGGGACCGAAATGACGCTTGCAAGTGACTGGTTTGCATCGGCGCCTGCGAGTGGCCGGCGGGGCTTTGCGTCGGTGATGACGATGATTTGCAAGCAAGCACCGCCGCCCGGGCGCTAAAATACGGCGGCGCATTATGTGCCACTTCCTGTTTGCATTTGCAGCTGCATTTAGCCGGGCCGCGCCATACGACACATGGCCGCGCGTAGATGCAGCAAGCAGCGGGGCCGTTGCGGGCAGAAGCGTGAAGCGTAAATTAAAGCAGAGGGCATGCGGCGGGAGGTCGCTGCAAGCAGGTGGCTCAGGCGCTAACAAGGTTCCCGCTGTTGTCTGATGGCCAAGTAGGCAAGCAAGCAGGCGGGCAAGCAGACAGGCGCCCTCGCTGCTGGTAAGAGGCCATTACGAACAGGCAGGTGAAGGCAGTGTGTTCACCCCGCCGCGGTGGGGTTTCGGTGGGGGCGGGGGTCTTCGGGTCTTTTTGGGTCGGACGGGGCGATAGAGAAACGTGCTGTTGAAACCTGCTCCTCCGAACTTCGCACGAGGTCGATGAATAGAGCCGCAGCCGCCCGAGCCACTTTAAGGTCGTATCACGGCTGTTAAAATTTAAGATCCCCCCTCTTACGGCCGCCGTCATCTGGCATTGTATTGGCACTCCCGCGGAACAAGTTAGGCTAACGCACTTACCGCGTCTGGAGCTGGCTCTTCGGACGGACCCGCGGCCGAGGTCACCCCTGCCCCTCCCTTCCCCCTTCTTGCCTCCTCCTCCCATCTCCTTTTACTCCCTGTTCTTCCCCCCTCCCCTCCCACCTCTTTCGTCTCTCCCTCTCCTTTTCTTCTCCCTCTCCCTTCCCCCTCTCCTCTCTATCCCGCCCCGTTCCTCTCTCTCTCCCTCCGTTTTCTTCCCCCTTCCCTTCTCCCTCCCGCCTCCCCTCTCCCTCCCATTCCTTCCTCTCTCTCCCTCGCCTTTCTCTCCCCCTCCCCTCCCCCCTCATTACCCGTCCCCCTAACCCCACCCAACCGCAATCCCCATCCGTCTCGCGAGTCCGCATACCTTTGAGGCTAACCCGACGTCATTGCGTGGACATTTGGCACCGTCACCGCCTTCTCCTTTCCTCCCTCCACCCCTCCGCCTCCTCCTCCTCTCCTCTCCTCTCCTCTCCTCTCCTCTCCTCCCCTCTCGTCTCCTCTCCTCTCCTCCCTCCCCTCCCCTCCCCTCCCCTACCTCCCCTCCCCTCCCCTCCCCTCCCCTCCCCTCCCCTCCCCTCCCCTCGTCTTTCTCCTCCCTCCGTCTCTCCCTCTTCCTCCCCTCCTCTCACCTTTCTTCTTCTCCTCTTCCCTTCGTCTTCTCCTCCTCCTCCTCCTCTTTTTCTTTCTTCTCTCTTGCCCCTTCTACCTTCTCCTCCTCCCCCCTCCCCCCGCCCTTCCCCGCACCAGCACACTCATGCTAATCACCTCCCACCCCACACCGACACACACTTATACCTCGCCGATATCTCCCCCTCACCCACACACGCCACCCCCTCCTCCTCCTCCTCTTTTTCTTCTTCTTCCTCCTCTTTTTCTTCTTCCTCTTTTTCTTCTTCTTCCCCCTCCTCTTCTTCCTCCTCCTCCTCCTCTCCTCCTCCTCCTCCTCCTCCTCCTCCTCCTCCTCCTCCTCCTCCTCTTCTTTTTCTTCTTCCTCCTCCTCTTCCTCCTCCTTCCTACCCTCTCCCTCTCCCATTCCATTCCCCTCCCTCTCCTCCACCTTCTCTTCCTCCTCTCTTTCTTGCTCCTTTACCTCATTCCCCGTCTTCTCTTCTCCCACTTCCGCCTCCTCCTTCCCTCCTCCTCTTCCACCTTCTCCTCCTCTCCTCTTCCTCCTCCACTCCTCTCCTCTCCTCTCCTCTCCTTTCCTCTCCTCTCCTCTCCTCTCCTCTCCTCTCCTCTCCTCTCCTCTCCTCTCCTCCCTTCCCCCCTACCTATTCACCCCCTTCCCTCTCCGCCCCCCCTTCCCTGGGCGCCTCCGCATGTGCACCTGTGTCACTCGCCGCCGAGGCTTTGCATTCAGGCGTGCATGGCAGCCAGGCGCTCGCCCTCCTTTGCAACCATGCGCCGTGCATTCGTTCGTCCTTGCTTGCATATGTGCGTTGCGCGCCCCGTCGCCTCGCCTGCACACTTGCTTTCAAGCGGCTCTTCCACCCTCGCCGCCGCACCTGCCATGCACACGCGCTTGCCATTTGCTCACACGCTTCCATTAGGCACTCGCGGCCCGCGCTTGCACACCTGTATTATGGAAGCGCTTGCCGGTGCTTGCAAGACGCGGCTGGCTCGAGCACCGCGGTGCTGACGTCGCTTCCCACGCCGGGCCGCGTCGCAAATCGTTCCCCGCGGGAGGCGGACGGAGGCGGAACCTTGGGCTTCGTGGAGTTATCGGAGAGGTTTCGGATTTTCATAAGCGAGGGAAAAGGTGGTGCGAGTTTTCGTAGATTTTTTTTCTCGGGAATCATGAGCTGAGGCTGCGTCCGCTGCTTTCGCTCGGGGAGTGCAGGTCATCCGTTGCTGTTGTTGCCAAGCAGTTAATTCATCTCTCTCTCTCTCTCTCTCTCTCTCTCTCTCTCTCTCTCTCTCTCTCTCTCTCTCTCTCTCTC
>NC_051403.1:46737326-46742326 GCF_015228065.2 Penaeus monodon
TTCACACACGGAGTATGCAGGATCGCCAGAACGTGTGGCATGTACATTCCCCGAATAGGCGCGTGTGTAATGAGAGTGTGTAGTGTGTAGTGTGCGTAGGATCCTCCTTGTCTCCCTTACCCCCCCCCCCCGTTGGAAATGGACGGGAGCCGCGGCGAAAAAAGAAGCAGCAAGGCACGATAACCGCTGGCATTGTGGCGCAGCTGCGGTGACAGCTTTACTTTTCATTAACAGTGCTTTGTGCTGCCTGCCTGCGAGATGTACCGCTCCCATGTGTTGCGGGCGCCTGCTGCTCGCCTCGCCCTGCTGCCACCATTAGTCTGCTGCCAACATGACACCTTTTTCGCTGTTGTTGCCAGCAGACTGCTGTCGGCATGCCAGCTTTACACTGCTGTCACCAGCTGCCAGCATAAAACATTTTACACTGCTGCTACCAATAGCCTGATGTCAGCATGCCATCTTTTATACTCCTGCCACCAATAACCTGCCGTCAACATGCCACCTTTATCCTCGTGCCACCAATAAACCCTACTGCCAACACGGCAACTTTCACACCGTTGCCACAAATAACCATCTGCCAGCATGTTACCTTTAGCCTCCTGTTGCCATTACTCTGCCGGCATGATTACTCTGCTGTCACCCTGTCACCTTTAGCATCTGCTATCACAGTGCTGTCAAACGCTGCATGTTAGTTTAATGCGTATATATATATATATGTGCAGACATATAGTGTATTCATGTGTGTGTATTTGGACGGGTACTTACATGCATATAGAGAGGCGGACAAACGAAAAGACAGATTGACTGACAGACTGACGTGCGTACACACCCACAGGAACAATTACACACGTACATACATAAATTTATAAACACATACACGCACACACACACTCTACACCCCCGCTCTTCTTCCCCGCCGCCCCGCTGACGCCCCGACCTGCCCTCACCCCCCATCCTGCACCCTACCCCCACGGCCTCGACCCAGCGAACGTGAGATGGAACCAGGTGAAAGCAGGTCCTCTGGGTTGTAAGTGCAGGACCAGCTGGCGAGGCAGGTGGCAAAGAGGTGGCCCTGGGGGAGGAAGGGAGAGGGGGAGGGGGAGGCCAAGGGAAGGGGGGGCATGGGGTGAGGGGGAAGAGGGCTATAGTGGGAGGGAGAAGAGCAGGGGGGGGAGGCGATCATGCGGCCCTCGTGAAGGGGGAGGGAGGAGGGAGGGGGGAGGGGCAGAGTGGAGAGGATAGTGGGGAAGGGGATGGCGAAAGGGTGAAAATCTTTTGGTGGGAGTTCGTGGGAAGGAATGAGGAAGGGAGGGACTGAGGGAGTGGAGTCAGTGAATGAGGGAGCGAGGGAGGGCGAGAGGGGGTAGGGGGAGGTGAAGGACAGAGGAGCGAGATAACAGAGGCAGAGAACGAGTAATAGAGGCGTGAGGGATAAAGGGCGTGCGGGGGGGAGGGGAAGGGGGAGAGACTCCGTCAGGCAGGGAAGGGGAAGGGGAAGAGGAGGAGGTGAGGAGTGAGTGGGGGGGGGGGGGAGGTAACCTGTTGTTTGTGGTGACTGAGCCGCGCGTTAAGTAGAGAAGGGTGGTGGGGTGCGGGAGGGGCACGGGGGTAATTGTTGCCATCCACTATAATGGGCGCGGGAGAGCGAGTGGGTGAGCCGGATGGGGCGTGAGAGTGTGACGCCGGATGGGCTCGGGGAAGCGGCCAGGGCGGCGACAGGGTGGGACGGAGGGTGAGTTAAGGGTGAAGTGTGTTTCCGCGGGGGGAGGGGGTGGGGAGCGGAGGGGGAGGGGGCGCTAATGCGTTTAGTGAAGCCGTTTAGCGGGACTTGCGTCGGAGGATGAGGCGGGTGGGGGATGGGGGATGGGGAGGGGGAGGGAAGGGAAGGGAGTGGGGGCGGGAGGGGGGGATTACCAGGGAGGTGCTCGCATGACGGGAAGATCAGAAGGAGGGCGGCCGCGGCGGAACAAAGATGAAGCAGGAGAAGTGAGACGCTGCCTCGCCGAGAGCGATTACGGCCGGCGCGGTCGTTCGGCTTTGGCGCGGGTGACCGTAACGAGAGGCGGGGGGGGGGGGGGGGGGGGCTCCGCTCTTTGGCGCAGCGCGGACGGTGGCGCCAGCGGAGGGAGGGAGGGAAGGGCGGAGGGGAGAAGGGAAATGAAGGGAAGGAAAAGAGGGAGGAGGGAAGGGGAGCGGTGGGAGGGAGGGGAGAGGGAGAGAAACAAGGAGGGAAGGGGGAGAGGGAGAGAAAAAAATGTAGTGAAGGGAAGGAGGGAAGAAAACACGAACTACACCAACTGTCGTCTGAAATTTCCCTTGAAAGCCAGGCAGACAGAAGGACAGAGAGAGCCAGAGGAGGAGTGAAAGTGAGGGCTCAGCAGAAGACGGAAGGGCGAGGGTCGTGGGTGGCGTGGCGAGACCAGCACGCCGAGGGTGTGGCGTGGGCGGCGTCACTGGATAAATCTAGGGCGAGGGAACAGGAGGAGGAGGAGGAGGAGGAGAAAAAGAAGGAAAAGAAAAAAGAAGAAGAAAAAGAAAAGAAAACGAAAGAACAAGAAGAACAAAAACAAGAAAAAGAAGAAGAACAAGAAGAACAAAAACAAGAAGAAGAAGAAGAAGAAGAAGAACAAGAAGAGGGGGAGGAGGCAGGGGTATTAGAGTAAGAGCGAGAAAGGAGAGAAGAACAAGCAGAAGGCGCGGGCGGGCGAGGGCAGAGAGCGAGTGACGTGTGAGGTATGTGGCGCGCGGGCGGCGGGAGAGGGCGGGCGGGCGGGCGGGCGGGCGGGGAGGCAGGTGCACACGACGGATAAAGGCGTGTTGTGTGCGGCGCTGTGTTGTTTGTAAGGGCGGAGAGGAGGGGAGGAGGGGGAAGGGTGGAGGAGAGGAAGAGGAGAGGGAGGGGAAGAGAAGGAGGCGGGAGAGGGAGGAAGGGAGAGATTTGGTGGGGGAAGGGAGGAGGGGAAAGGGGGGAATCTGGAGGAGGGGAAGAGGGAAGGAGGGGAGAGAGAGAACAGGGGGAAAGGAAGGAGAGGAGAGAAGGAAGGAGACGGGTGAGGAATGAAGAGGGAGGGAAGAGCGAGGAGGGAAGGGAGGCGGGGGAGGGGGAGGGGGAAGGAGGGGCGCACGAGGTCCGCCCGCCCGCACTGCTTACGAGGGTGCAGCTGCCAGGGCTTATGGCCTTATGCTAATCATCAGACTCTACTTACAAGTTGTGGTATAGATCAAACAAGCAGCGAGCGACCGGTGTGCGCGGGGGGCGGGGGGGGGGGCGTGTGTGTGTGTACATCTGTGTGTCTACGTCTTTGTGTGTGAGTTTGTGTATATGTGTGTGTGTGTGTGTGTGTGTGTGTGTGTCGGTGCACGTCCATGTGCGCGTTAATGTTTACGTGCGTGAAAGCTCCAGCAAGTGCAAGTGTGCGTGCGTGGGCGGAGGCGTGAGCGTGCAGCCGATCAGGCGGCGCGGCGAGGGCTGCACGCACGCCCGCCGCGGCGAGGGCTGCACGCACGCCCGCCGCGGCGAGGGCTGCACGCACGCCCGCCGCGGCTCGCTGACGGATGGGCGCGAGTCGTGACCGCGGGCGCATTCCATCCATCATTAATAAGCCTTGGAGGACGAGCCGCGCCGACCCCGGGAGGACGCAGGAGGGCCGGGCGCCTCTCGCACCGACGTGCCTCTGCGGGCGCTGCGGCGGGGGGGGGGGGGGGTGTAGCACCGCTCCCGAGGATGAGCCCCCCCCCCCCCCTGCCTCGCCTTCTTCGCCTCCTCTTCCTTCTCCTCCTCGTCCTATGTTTCACCTTCCCGGCGCCTCCGCTCCATTCATTTACTGTTATCCTATTTCCTCCTCCCTCCCCTCTCCCTCCCCTCTCCCTCCTGCTGTCAACCTGCACTTGGCCTGCCAGCCTTCACCGCCATCTGCCTGACGTCTGCCGCCCTTCCAGAAGCAGCAGGCATCGCCGCCTTGCACCTCCTCCCCTTCCCTCTCCTTCCCCTCCCTCCCCTCCCCTCCTTTCTCTTCCCTTTCCCCTCCCCTTCCCCTCCCAAGACCTGAGCTCAGTCCTTAACTTTCCTCTTCGCTTGGATAATAAGAATGCAGAAATAAGAAATTATGAGAGAAAAAAGAGAAAGCAAAAAAGAGGAAAAATCATCTATACCCAAAATAAACAGAAAGGAAAAGTGGTTCGGAATCAGTGGCGCATCGGCTGCAGATTTCAGTATTTGAGTATATCATCACAAGTGTCCACAAGTTTGTCATGCATAAAGATTGGGCGAGAGCGACGTGAATCGAGCGCGGCGTGGGGAGGGCGAAAAAGGTGTCTCTGTCTGCTGATCTGTCTGTGTCTGCGCATTCACTACCTAGGTATCTGCTGCATTTGTTTATAGACATCTAAAATGCATCCAGAGTAAAGTTTCAGCAAAAAAAGAGAAGAATCTCGCAGAGGTTTAATGAAAGGCTCCTTGACAGTCCGACGCGAAAGGCAAAAAAGCAGAGTCGGAGCAAGTTCGCATTAGCGCGCGAGTCGGGCGTCGAGGCAAACTCCCCGCTCGGCTGCGAGGCACGTGAGCCGAGTACATAAATCGACAAGGCATTTAAGCCGAGAAGTATGGCGAGGTCAGATTGCAGCGGCGGAACGTGAAAGGTGCGAGCGCTCCCGCCCCTCTCGCGGGTCGAGGCGCGGGGCGGAGCGCGGGGCGGAGCGCGGTTCGGACGCCGGCGGTTCGGAGCTTCACGAAGCGCAGGGCCGCCGGCGGTGCAATCGGTGCCGGCAGCCGCGTCGTGCAGGCTTGTTGCTTTTTAAGTAGTGGCGTAGGAGGGCGAATGGGATCGACCGATCATTCTCTGGGCGTCCTGTTGCCCGCTCCTCATCATTCACGCGCGGGAAACGATCGATGCCCATGCCGCGCTATGCCTCGGTTCCGGCCTGGAAGGAGGGCTCCAGACGCCAGGCACTGCGGCCGGATCCGGGCTGTTGCTGTCAGCGGGCCGGACAGCCTGGTCGGC
>NC_051403.1:46744826-46748761 GCF_015228065.2 Penaeus monodon
ACTACCGTTTATGCAAACACAAAGAGGGAACATATGTCCACAATCACATATATTCAAACAGGAACGCAGTGTAAACAAGCAGGCGAATACAGAGCAGGCAGCCCCGCCAACAAACACAAACAAACACCCACACAAACACCGGCGCTCGGGAGGAGGAGACCCGACCCGCCGGGCTCTCGCTTGACCCTCTGCCATAATGGGCGCGGGGGAGAGAGAGAGAGAGATGCATAAACAGAATGAGTTTTCGATAACTTATGACACCAGCTTAATGTCTGGGGGACCGCGGGCACAAACACACGGGCGGGATTAATTTAAATAGCAAATAGCGTTATGGCAGGACATCGGCACACATGCTGGGATGGAGTGAGCGAGGCGCGGTGCCGCCGGGGAGCCGCGGGGAGGGAAGGGGGTCGTCCGCTGCCGATAAGGGGCTCCTAAAACCCCGGAAAATGGGTCACAGGTGGCGAGGGGGTCGTCGCGGCGGGGCGGGGAGGGTCGTGCGGGTCGTGCTGTGGGAGGAGGCGCGGTGCTAGAAGGAACTTGGAAATATTGATGAATAGGGTCGTTAGGCGTGAGCAGCTATGGACGCGGCCTTTGTGAGAAAGTGGCGGTGGCCGGGAATGGTGTCGGGGAAGGGAGCAAGAAGCCGCCAGGAATGGCACGCGCGGAGAAGGGAGGAAGAAGCGGAAGGGAAGGGGAGGATAAACAAGGAGTGGGAGACATAGCAGACAGAGAGAAGGAGAAATAAAGGCAGGCATAGATACTATAGATAAGTAAATAGACAGGCATCAAGAACCAGATAGAACATAAAATGGAGAGACACAGACACAGGAACTCAAAAACATAAAGAGACAAAGACGGAAACAGAAAGATAGATAGATAGATAGACAAACAGAGAGAGAGAAAGAGAGAGAGAGAGAGAGAGAGAGAGAGAGAGAGAGAGAGAGAGAGAGAGAGAGAGAGAGAGAGAGAAGAGAGAGAGACGGTGTTGTGGGGAGGTCGACAGCGTTCGGGCGACGGCGATTTGGTCGGGATTAGCGGTGTTTGCGGTATGGGAACAACGCAGCCACCAGCGCCGCCATCAGCTGCGGCGGTGCGGGCAAGAGTCGGGGTTGGCGGAGGGGGGGGGGGCAGGGAAATAGGGGGGAAGAGAGAGAGGAAAGGGAAAGGGAGATTGGGGAAGAGAGAGGAGTTGGAGGGAGGGGGAAGGGAGAGAGGAAAGGGAAAGGGAGATAGGGAGAGAGAGGGGGGGAGAAGGAGGAAAAGAAAAGGGAGATAGGGGGAAGAGGGACAAGGAGAGGGAAAGGATGATGAGAGAAGAAGGAAAAGAAGAGGGAAAGGGAGAGAGGAAGAGGGAGAAGGAGTGGGAGGTTATTGAGAGAAAGAGACAGGGTAATGGACACAAGGAAAGGAAAAGGAAGGCAGATAGAGAGAGAATAGAGAGATTAAGTAAAGAAGTCCGAAATAGTGAGAAACTAGCGAAAGAGAGAGAGAGAGAGAGGAAAAGAGAGAGAGAGAAAGAGAGAGAGGGGGGAGGGGAGAGAGGGAGAGAGAGAAGAGAGGAGAGAAGAGAGAAAAGAGGGGGGGAGAGAGAGAGAGGGGGGGGGAGAGGGGAGAGGAGAAGGGGAGAGAGAGAGAGGAGAGAGAGGAGGGAGAGAGAGAGAGAGAGAGAAGAGAGAGAAGAGAGAGAGAGAGAGAGAGAGAAGGGGAGAGAGAGAGAGAGAGAAGAGAGAGAGAGAGAGAGAAGGGGGAGGAAGAGGGAGGAGAGGGAGAGAGAGAGAGAGAGAGAGAAGAGAGAGAGAGAGAGAGAGAGAGAGAGAGAGAGGAGCCTATCAAACGAAAGTAAGAGTAGTGCCAGAGCGAGTAAGAGTAAGAGCGAGTGCGAGGCAAGAGCCAGAGGGGGGGGGGGCTTGTGTGTACCCTCCGCCCCGCCGGTTTGCAGTCGTGTTGCTATTTTATATTAGCGGTTCCCCGGTCTCTGTAATGCTCGAGTAAATATTGATGGCGGGAGGTTTACAGCGCTTCCAGGTGGCGGGAGTTGGCGGCCGCGGTAATGTG
Organism: Penaeus monodon; assembly: GCF_015228065.2. Lineage (NCBI taxonomy): Eukaryota > Metazoa > Arthropoda > Malacostraca > Decapoda > Penaeidae > Penaeus > Penaeus monodon. The sequence continues at coordinate 46,746,885 of NC_051403.1, forward strand.
ATATAGTAAGGCTCTTGTACTTCGCCGTGTTGCAGGCTTTGCACTCCGCTCGAACAGATGTTGCGAGGGCGCCGGGCACTGGAGGAGGGGAGGAGGAGGGGGGAGGGAGAGGAGGAGGGGGAGAGGGGAGGGGAGGGAGGGGGGGAGGGAGGAGGAGGAGGAAAGAAGGAAAAGAAGGAGGAGGAGCAGGAGGAAGAGGAGGAGGGGGAAGGAGGGGGGAGGGAGGAGGAGGAGGGCCTTTCCTTCTTTGTTTTTTCGTTGGTTTTGTATCAGTCGGTTAAGTATGTGTTTACTAATTGACTTATTGTTCTCTTTTTGATTTTTGTTTATGCTTTACGCCTGTTTATTTCAGGTCAACAGACTGTGTTCATCTTTTTGTATCAATTTCTCATTAATTTTCATTGAACGTTCCCAATCTATCGTCTGCTGGTCACTCAGATGTCGACAAAAATGCACCGGTGTTGTCTCTCTCTCGGGAGAGAAATAAACGTGGATAAACGGCGAGGATATGGATTAGGCAGGATAACAGACAGAGGATAGCGAGCGGCAGGTGACGAGGAGGGATGGATCAGTGTGGTTGTGTTAAGCTTTTAATGATTGTGGTGCTGGTAATAGTAACTTTAAGAGAACGGGAGAGCGCTACCGGTATTAGCGCCGGCGAGGAGGTGCCCAGCACAGGTCACAAGGGCCGACGACGCAGTTCAAGCTGATATTTATTTTTGTTTGCCGATGAATAGTTTGAGGGCGTCGAGCTCTTTTTAACATGATTAACATAAACAGCGACGCCCCAGTGTGCCGGGGGCGGCCTGATTCCCGCCAAAAAAATTCCCAACACGCCCTGTTCCCCCCTCCCCCCCCACCCCGCGGCCGCCCCAACTTGATGGAAACCAGAATGAAGCAAGTTATCCCCCCGGGGGGATGCTTTTCCCCGGTGAGCGTGGCGCTGGGGCCGTCGCACTCACGCCCTTACGCCAGCGGGACAAACATCTCCCCTCCCCCCTTTTACCCGGGGTCTGTGAAGCGCCCCCACCCCTCCATCTCGCTTGCTCACTTCCCCTGCCCGGAACACACTCCTTTCTCTCTCTCTCTCTCTCTCTCTCTCCCCTCCCCCGCTCTCTCTCTCTCTCTCTCTCTCTTTTCTCCCCCCCCTTCTCCCCTCCCCTCCCTCTCCCTCTCCCTCTCCCTCCCTTCCCTCCCTCTCCTTCCCTCCCTCTCCTTCCCTCCCTCTCTTGCTCCCTCCTCCTCTTCCCGCTTCCTCCCTCCCTCCCTCCCTCCTCGTCTCCGCCCCCTGCCTCGCCGGGGATGATCTGGAGGCGCCCCTTGGCCCTCCTCCGGCAAGAGGCCGCTCTGGCTCGCCGAGGTGGATGTGCTCGCTGGTCGGATGAAGCGTTTTCCAGAAAACTTTTATTTGTTGTGAGAGAAGAAGGACGAGGAAAAAAACACGAAGAAAAAGTCCACTGCATTTCTTTTCTTTCTCGCCGAGATAAGCTTGAGGCGCGGTGTATGTGTGTGTGTGTGTGTGTGTGTGTGGTTTTGGGTGTGTGTGGTGTGTGTGTGTGTGGTTGTGGTGTTGTGTGGTGTGGTGTGTGTTTCCTGTCTCCCGTGACGACGGCCAGAATGTCAGATTAAATACAGTAACTTTAAGAGGCGTACCGTTTTTTTAAAATCCGGGCGACGAGGCAGGGGTTTTCTCTAAGCTGCTTTAAAAAGTAAACATCCAACGATGTTGCAAGGGGTGGAGGGATATTTTGAAGGGAAGGGGAAAAAAGTGGGGGAAAAAGGAAAAGAGAGAGAGAGGAAGGGGAAGGAAAAAGAGAGAGGGGAAGGGGGAGAGAGGAAAAAGAAAAGAGGGGAAAAAAGCGGGGAGAAAAGGGCGA
>NC_051403.1:46748861-46759494 GCF_015228065.2 Penaeus monodon
GGGGGGGGGAAAAGGGGGGGAGGGGGAAGGGAAAAGAGGGAGAGGGAAGGAAAAAAGGGGTGAGGGAGGGGAAGGGAAAGGAAAGGGGAAAAAAGGGGGGAAAAACGGAGAGAAAGGGGAAAGAGGAAAAGAAAGGAAGAGGCGGGGGAAATGGGGAAAGGGGAAGAAGGGGAAATAGGAGAGAAAGGATTAGAAGGAAGCAAGGGCAAGGGAGCGACAAAGGAGAGTTACGAGAGAGACGGAAGAGATAAGATAGGGAGTCACATCGAGAAGAATTAACCCGGGATGCGGAGGAGGAGGAGAATAGGGAAAGCGAAGAGACAGAGAGAATAAAGGCCGAGAGAACAGCAGTAATAGGAGGAGGAGGAGGAGATGGAGAAGACTAACGTGATGCGGGCGGCGCGAGTCGGGGCGTGAAGAGGCCGGGGCGGGGGAGGGGAAGGGAAGGGAATGGAGGGGAGAGCATGTGGGTGGGGAGGTATTTACATGTAGGTGGGGAGGTATGTGGGTGACGAAGAGTGTAGGGTGGGGAGACCTGTGGGCGGGAGAGGGGAGGGGCGTATTTTAAGGGGCGAGGAAGCGGGAGAGTCCGTTTGAGGGTTATGCAAGGGAGGGAGGGGAGGGGATAGGAGAGGAGGGGAGGGGAGGGGAGGGGAGAGGAGAGGAGGGGAGGGAAGGGAAGGGAAGGGAAGGGAAGGGAAAGAAGGGAAGGGAAGAAAAGGGAAGGGAAGGGAAAGGGAAAGGAAAGGGAGGGAAGGGAAGGGAAAGGAAAGGGAGGGAAAGGAAGGGAAAGGAAAGGGAGGGAAGGGAAAGGGAGGGAAGGACTGGGGTGAGTGACTTGACCAGAGACACGAAAAGGAGGCGGGGGATGAAGCACTCGTGATGAAAGGATGAGAAAGGAAGGAAGAGTGAGAAAAGGTATGATGGATGACGTAGGACTGGAAGTGAGAGGGACGAGTGAACGAGGAGAGAGACGAAGGAGGAGAGAATGATGAAAGGGGAGAAGAGAGAGGGAAGGATGGAAGAATAAGTATAGAGAAGGAGAGAAGGACCGAAGGAAGAGGAGGAGGAGTGAGGTAAGAATAATCAGAAAGGAAAAAAAAAAGGAGGAAAGAACGAAAGAGGAGAGGAAGAAGGGAATGATAGAAGAGAAGGAGGGGAAGGAGTGAAGAAAGCATGGAATAATGAATAAAGGAGAGCAGAGTAAGGGAAGGATGGAGGAGCCGATAAAGAGGAGGGGCGAGGACGGCAAGGCGAGATAAAGGCTGGAAGGGTGAGGAAAGGTGAGGGAGGACAATGGAACGAGACAAGAGGCATCTCCCGGGTGACTCCGCGCGAGGGGAAATGTGCACCCATTTGAAAATGCGGGCGTGGACCCCGGCAGGTGCGTCTCCATTATATTGGCGTATGATTTTTTGTATTCGCTGATTCGTTTATTATTTACCAGCTTAGCTACTTATTTATTCATTCATTTATTTATTTATCTTGTTTTTTTTTTCCTTCGTCGTAAGATCAGTCAGTCTCCCCTCTCTCTCTCTCTCTCTCTCTCTCTCTCTCCCCTCTTTTTCTTCTCTCCCCCTCTTCTCTCTCTCTCTCTCTCTCTCTTTCTCCTTCGTAATTGCTCTTTCTCCCCCACTTCCTATCTCCTCTCCTTCTCACACGCCCACTTAACACCTGATACCTGATCCTCCAACCACTCCCACCCTTCCTCCCCCCACCCCCCGCCACCCCCTCTCCCTCGCCCACCCTTAACCCCCCCCCCCCCCCTGCCGGCTCGACCTGTGTGCGCTCACCCTGCCACCTCACACCCTTCCTGGTCAGGCTACACGACTTCTCTGCGCCGTACCTGGCCACCGCGCACCGCCTCTGCAGCCCATTTGCATACGGCGCGCGCGGACGGTCGGATACGCTTCGCTGTGAATCCGTACGTATGTGCGTATGCGTGCCTGCACGTAAGTATGTATCTGTCTGTCTAGCTGTCTGGCTTTCTCTCTCTCTCTTTCCTTCTCCTTCTCCTTCTCCTTCTCCTTCTCCTTCTCCTTCTCTTCCTCTTTCTCTTTCTCTTTCTCTTTCTCTTTCTCTTTCTCTTTCTCTTCTCTTTCTCTCTCTCTCTCTCTCTCTCTCTCTCTCTCTCTCTCTTTCTCTCCCTCTCTCCCTCCCTCCTCTCCTATGAGCTCTTATCTTCCGTTTCCTCCCCCCCCTCCCGCTCTTGCCTTCCAAGGACGTCGAGTTTTTTTCCGTTGAACTCCCTCTCTTTCTCGCCTTTCTTCCCTGAGTCGCGTTCCCGCTCTCGGATTTTCCCCCGCAGCCAAGGACGCTAAGAATTTCCCCCTAACTCCTCCTCTTTTTCTTGCTTTCCTTCCCCGTGCTCGCGTTCCCGCTCTCGGGATTTTTCCCCTGTTGCCAAGGACGTCGAGAGATTTTTCCCTATTTTCCCCCCTTCTCTCGCTTTTCTTCCCCGTGTTCTCGCTTTCTGATTTTCTCCCTTGTAACCAGATATGTCAGGATTCCCCCACTTTCTCTTTTTCTCTCTCTTTCTCTCTCCTCTTCCTCTTCCTCCCTCCTTCCCTCCTAGCTCAATCCCTAGCCCTCTCTCCCTTTCTCTCCCTCTTTCCTGCCCTCTCCTCCCTTCCCTCCCCTCCCCTCCCTTCCTTCCCCTCCCCTCCCCTCCCCTCCCCTCCCCTCCCTTCCCTTCCCTTCCTCTCCCTCGCTTTCCTTCCCCGCGCTCACGTCCCGCCCTCGTTTTTTCCCCTCCCCTGCAATATTGCCCGAAGCTCATGGATCTCCCCCGCACGCACCAGCTGTCAACGTATTCCCGCGTCTTTACTGCGTCTTTAAGAGCTCCCGTGCTCATCCACTCCCAATCCGGCTGTAATCCACCTCATTCTCCACAGCGCTCCGCCCCGCGTGGCCCCAGATCCGTCTCTTGCTTCCACTACCTCCCCCCCCTCCGACGCCCCCCTCCACCAGCCAGCCCCCGTTTTTCTGTTCTCCCTCCCTTCCTCCTTCCCCTCGTTCCTTCTTTCTCCTTTTTCGTCTTTCCCCTCTTTCATGTCTTTATCGTCTGCGGGGATGTTTGCCTCTCTGTCTCGCTCTCCCCTCTACTCTCCCTCAATCTTCCCCCTTCCTTCTATCATTTCCCCTCTCTCTCTCTCCTCTTCGCCTTGCCCCTTCCCCTCATCCTTCGCGCCTCCTCTCCTCGCGGTCTTATCTATCCCCTCTCCTATCCCCTCCCCCTTCCCCTCTCCCCCTCCCCCGAGCCGCGGCGCCGCCCTCAAATCCTCGCAAACCTCCAAAAATGCTGAACTCCGGCGAGAAAAGGCGAGGGCGGAGATTGTGTGCGAGGGGGGGGAGGGGAGAGGGGAGGAGAGAGGAGAGGAGAGAATGGAGTGGGTGGGCTGTTTGTGTGTGTGGAGGGGGAGGGCTGGGATGGGGTGACTGTGTGTGTGTGTGTGTGTGTGTGTGTGTGTGTGTGTGTGTGTGTGTGTGTGTGTGTGTGCGTGTGTGCGCGCAGGCGGCCAGAAACGCGCGTGGGAACGTGCATGAGTGTGCGTCCGTGTGTATATATTTGTGTCTATGCTTGCATCAGGATATGTAAAAATCCAAGTGTTTGTTTCCCCACTTTTTCTTCTCTTTATATTTTCTCTATCTGCTAAGCAAGTCCGTTATGTTCCTGCACAGACACACTCCTCCCCCTTCTCACCCACCACCATAGTCATGCACACGCCCACAGACCAACCCGCCCGCCCGCCCGCCATGCAGCCACCCACCCACGTAGGCTTGTGTTTGGTGGCGCCGCCCTACATTCCGCCCAGCAAGGTCACGACCCGCCACATGTGAAATTCAGGGTCATTTTCAGCTGCCTCGACATCTCGACCCCCCCCCCCCCCAGAACCTAAACTCCACACCCATGCATGTTTTTCTTTTCTTCTTCTTCTTCTTCTTCTTCTTCTTCTTCTTCTTCTTCTTCATTCTTCTTCTTCTTCTTCTCCTCGCTCCTCTCTCCTCCCTCCATAGAGAAGGGAAACGGGAAGGGGAAAAAAAAAAAAAAAAAAAAAAAATGGGGGGGGGGGGGGAAAAAAAAAAAAAAAAAAAAAAAAAGAAAGCCCCAGAGAAAAGGGGAAAAAAAAAGAGAGGGGAAAAGAGAGGGGGAAAGAAGAGGGGGGAAGAAGAGAGAGAGGAGGGAGAGAGAAGAGAGGAAAAGGAGAGATAGATAGAGGGGAAAGGGAAAGAGAAGGGGGAGAAAAAAGAGAGAAAAAAGGGGGAAAAAAAGAAGAAAGGAGAGAGAGGAGAAAAGGGGAAAAAGGGAAGAAAGAAGAGAAGGGAAAGAAAAAGGGAGGGGGGAAAAAAAAAAAAAAAGGGGGGGGGGGGGGGAAAAAAAAAAAAAAGGGGGGGAAAAAAAAGGGAACCAAAAAAAAAAAAAAGGGGGGGGGGGGGGGAAAAAAAAAACCCCCGGGGGGGGGGAAAAAACCCCCCCAAAAAAAAAAAAAAGGGGGAAAAAAAAAGGGGGGGGGGAAAAAAAAAAAAACCAAAAAAATTCCCCCCCCCGGGCGGGGGGGGTTGTACTCAATTCCCTTTTTTTTCCCCCTTCCCCCTTTCCCTTTCTCTTTTCCCATCTCTTTTCCCCCCCCTTCCCCTTCCCCCCCCCCCCCCCCTTTTCCCCCCCCCTTTCCCCTCCCCCTCCCCCCTTTCCTCCTCCCCCTCCCCCTTTAACCCCCCCTTTTTCTCCCCCCCCCTCCCTTCCCCCCCTCCTCTCCCCCCCACCCCCCCTCCCCTCCTCCCTCCTCTCCCTTCCCTCCCCTCTCTCTCTCTCTCTCTCTCTCTCTCTCTCTCTCTCTCTCTCTCTCTCTCTCTCTCTCTCCTCCTCCCCCTCCCCTCCCCTCTCCCTCTCCCTCTCCCTCCCTCCCTCTCTCTCTACCTCTTTCCCTCCCTCCCTCTCCCATCCTCTCTCCCCATCCCTCCCTCGCTCCCAGATGACACCCTCGCTCACGCTCGCACTGGCAGACTCGCCTCGAACGGCCGCCCATAATAATTATCATAAGGATTAGCGCTTGTGTGCTCGACACTTCTCGCCGTCGTGTCATTTCCGAGGGCGCGCCGGACGGGCTTGCCGCCTTGTTTGCTTGCTTGTTTGCTTAGATTGCTTTGTTTGATGAACTGATTGCTTAAGTGGGATTGCTTGTTTTGGTAGAGTGCTCGTTTGTCGAATTGTTTAAGTGGGAGTGTTTGTTTGCGTCGCTGCTTGTTTTGCTGGATTCCTTGCTTGTGGGATTGATTATGTGTTGTGTGATTGCTTGTTGGTATATTTCTTGTTTGTGTAATTGCTTCTCTGTGAAATTGGTTGGTTTGTGGAATCGATTGTTTGTTGTGATTGTTTGTCTGCTGGAGTTCGTTGCTTTTCTTTTGTTTTTTGTTTTTCTTTTGTTTGTGGAAGCATTGCGAATGAGGTCGTGCGGGTAAATGAACGAACAGATAAAAATGCTCACATGCAGACATTTATGCATAAATAAATGAATAAATAAATAAATATATACATACATGCATATCTGTATCTACTTATAAATCTATATGTAGCTATTTCTGTGTGTGTATGTGTGTGTGTGTGTGTGTGTGTGTGTGTGTGTGTGTGTGTGTGTGTGTGTGTGTGTGTGTGTGGTGTGTGTGTGGGTGTGTTGAGAGAGAGAGAGAGAGAGAGAGAGAGAGAGAGAGAGAGAGAGAGAGAGAGAGAGAGAGAGAGAGAGAGAGAGAGAGAGAGAGAGAGAGAGGCCCGCAGGCCGAGATACTTCTGCAGACGGAACGATTTCGGAGTGACGGAGCAGCGGGTTCATGGCGCCAGGCGCGGACGCTGCTTCCTTCGCCGTCACTGTCCGGCGTCTGGCTGAGGAGGTGAAGTGACCGCGCCAGTGACCGCGAGGAGGAGGGGTTGAAGTGGGAGGGCGTAGGGGAGGGGTTGAAGTGGGAGGGGGTGAGGAGAGAAGGCGAAGTAGGTGGTCGTAGGAGAGGGGGGGCGAAGTGGGAGGGCATAGGGGAGGGGGTGAGGAGAGGGGGGCGAAGTGGGAGGGGGTGAAAGGGGAGGGCGTAGGAAGGGGAATGTAGGGGAGGGGGGACGGGTGGGAGGGTGTAAGAAGGGAAGAGGGTGAAGTGGGTGGACGCGGGGGGGGGGGGGGAGGCGTAGAGGGAGGTTGTAAGGGAGGTAAAGAAGGAGGACTAAAGGGGGGAGACGGTGTAGCGGAGAGGGAGGGCATAGGGGACGGGGGGAGGGCGGCCACTGCGCCTTAACGCCCTGATTGGAATTTTGGGGCCGCCCGCGACTAGGGTTCCTTACACAATGGGGCGGCGGGTCGTGTCCAGACTGATTACTCTCGGGACTCCTTGTTGTCGGGCTGCGCTGGGGTAGGCGCAGGGTGGACAGGGAGGGCTGAGTAGGCAGGGGCCGGCGGGGTGGGTGTAGGGAAAGGGCGGCCTGGCTTTCGGCTCGCGGGACTTGTGATCGAAAGTATGGGTCGCGGGGGCCAGGGAGAGGTTGGGGGCGGGCCCCTGCCTCTCTCCCCGGAGAGGGAGGAGGTGAGGGCCCTTGTGATGTGCTGGTGCTCGGAAAAGAGGGAATAGAGCGGTCACAAGGCCCGGGGGCAGGGGGGGGGGGCTGGACGAGGCCTGTGTTGTGAGGTACGCGGCCGGGGTATGTCATATATCGTCCTTCTTTGCCGGGGCTTCCTGCGCTAGGAACTTGTTGTGGAGTTGGGCCGGAGTTGCTTGTGCTCGTCGCGGTGACTGCCGCCCACCCTGCTGCGCTGCCGTCGGAGGTGCTGTGAAGGCGTGCTGCCGCTGCTGTGGTGCTGTGCAGGACGCAGCAACGACGGCCCCGTCGCGCCAACGTAATCCAGCTTTTCGTCTTGAGGCTGCAACCGCTGCCAGTGCCACTGCTCGCCTGTGCCTGTGTGTGGGCGCCCTGCCTCCCTGCCTCCCTGCCGTCGCGTCTTTGTTGTAGGTTTAGGCGAGCCCTCGAGGCTGTGCTGACGAGCTGTCTGATCCCTGCCAGAGAAAGCAAAGGGGGCAGTGAAGAGCGAGGGAAAAACGGGGCTAAAAGAGGATGTCGTCGACGGCGCACAAAAAGGCTCGAGGACGGCACAGGAAGATTTGGTAAGGTTAAAGGGAGGCATGAGAGGGAAGTCAAGAGGGCGGAGGAGGGAGGAGAGGGGGCTAGGGGGGAGGAGAGAGGGAGAGGAAATGGAGGGCAAGAGGAGGAGGAGGAGGAGGAGGAGGAGGAGGAAGGGACCGGGAGTGGGGGAGGAGGCAGGGAAGGCAGGCGGTAAGTGCGACGAAGGCCACTGAGAAGACGTCTGTAATGGTGACGGGACGAAGGGGAGAGAGAAGGTAGGTGGCGGCGAGGCAGGCAAGAGAGAGAGAGAGAGGGAGAGGGAGAGGGAGAGGGAGAGGGAGAGGGAGAGGGATAGGGATAGGGATAGGGATAGGGATAGGGATAGAGAGAGAGAGAGAGAGAGAGAGAGAGAGAGAGAGAGAGAGAGAGAGAGAGAGAGAGAGAGAGAGAGAGAGAGAGGCTGACGGGGGAAACTTGGGTTGTGGCGGCTCTGTTTACATAAAAAAGCGGAAGCGATGCTGATGGCGCTGGTGCGGCGGGGATATAGCGGGCGAGGGAGGGGGGAGGGGGTCCCCAGGGCACCGCCGAAGAGCGAAAGCGACGCAGGGAAGGCGAAGGGAGATATAAAATATGAAGGAGCGGGGCACTGGAGGAGCGTGGATGATGTCGACGAGGGAAGAGCAAGAGGGAGGGAGAGAAGTGGGAGATGGCACACGGGCAGTAATGAGAGGAGAGGGAGACGCGATGAAGCACAGAGTGTAAATAAAGAACGAAAAGAACGCCAACAGGTAGCAGAGGCCGGCGGCAGAGATCTGGTGTATATGGCAGCGGCGGAAATAAAAACGAGACCAGGAGCGCGCGAGGGGAAGACTGATTGCGGTGATAGCAATAAAGTGTGTGCGTGTGTGCGTGCGAGCGCTCGACGACCCCGTGTCAGTCGCCCGTGGATGTGTCATCGGAACACTACCAATAACTTTAACAGCTTTTGGACGACATATTCCACGGGCTTCTGACGGAGGGACACAAAAGTGCGTCGGCCGCGTTTAGTGACAGGCATAACGATCCCGGGCGAGTGGGAGCCGCTCTGATCAGGGCCATCTGGAGGGCGCTGGAGGCAGCCCACGGCGCCCATGTATAATGGAGCGGACCTGCTGTGACTCACACGCCGTCCGCCATCGATAGGTCACCGGACGGACGGACGGACGGACGGGCGAACGGACGTGGCGCCTCCTGTGGACCCCGTGACTCGGTGCCCAGGCGGGTCCTCCTACTTCTCCGACCTGCTTCCTACGTCATCCTCCTCCGCTCCTCTTCCTGCAGTCTCCTCCGTTCTTTCTCCTTCCTCCGTCCTCCTCCTCCTCCTCCTCCTCTATTCTTCCTCTTCCCTTCATCCTCCTACCTGCGTCCTCTTCCTCCTTTCTCCCGTACCGTTCCTCTTTCCTCCTCCACTCTTCCTCCCCGCCCCCCTCCGCCCGCCCTCGGCTCCTATCACCGCCAACAACCACATTACTGCCTTACTTGGATTACGAGCGGCGCGCGGGCGGCCAGCCTCTGCCTCCTTCCACGGCCGCTCGCCCAATTGCAGCTCGTTTGCATTTTTTTCTCTCTTTCTACTTAATTCGCCTTACTACAGCTGGAGCGCAGTGCCTGTTACGGCCGTGCAGAGGGCCCGGCTGGCCTTTATGTTGCACGCCTTGCAAGGTGGATCTACCTGGCGAGGGGGACCAGTGCCTTCCACATGGGACTTGTACTTTTTAAAGTAGACTTATGCCTTGCAAGGGTGAGCAGTATCTCGTAAGGAAGACTTGTATCTTGCAGAGTGAGCTCCTGCCTTGCAGTGTGGACTCGTGCTCTGCAAGACTGAGCTGCGTCTCTGAAGGCACGTCGGCAGGGAGGCGGCGAGTCCTCGGGGAGCGATGGCAGCCCTCGATAAGAAGCCGAGGAGGGAAGGCGCGTCGCGAGGCAATGGCGGGAGCTCCCCTTCTGCGTCCTGAGGTGCTGCTTCCCGGCCCTTATTATGGCTCATGTATGCCGCAGGAAAGACGGGGTGCCTGTTGTGCGAGGGAGGGAGAGGGAGGGAGGAGGGGAAGGAGAAAGAGACCAGGGAAGAGCAGGAGAAGTACAGAAAGGTACAAGAAAGACTCACTAGTAAACGGACTTGACAGACTCACTGATTCACTGACTCAGTGACTCACTCACTCACTCACTCAGTGATTGACTGGTTAACTGACTGACTGACCGACATACAGACAGCCTAAACGTGATATTAAGATCAAACCATCAGATTAAACTACCGACAATTGTTCGGGGTTTAGCAAGATCGCGCTGCAATGCTTCAACATTTCAGAGGAAAAAAGAAAAGGATAACAAAAGAAAGATAAAAAGATAAAATGAATAAGTGTGTGCGTGACGGAGAGCGAATGAGGAAATGGGGAAGATAAGAGTGGAGTGACCTATTGCTTGTGATGAGAATGAGAGAAAGGGAGAATGAGAATGAGAAGGGAAAGGGGAAGGGGAAGGAGAAGGAGAAAAGAGAGAGAGAGAGAGAGAGAGAGAGAGAGAGAGAGAGAGAGAGAAGGGGAGGGGAGAGAGAGAGAGAAGAGAGAGATTTAGGAGGAGAGAGAGAAGATAGGGGAGAGAGAGAGAGAGAGAGAGAGAGAGAGAGAGAGAGAGAGAGGTGATAGTATCTCTTACGACCGCCACTTCCAGCCCATACAGAGGGTTAGTGTGCATGATAGGGGGGGGTGGAAAGGAGGAGGTAGAAAGGAGAGAGCGAGAAGAGGAGGAAGAGCGGCCCGGCAGTTGTCTCTCATTCTCTTCCTCATCGTCTTCCTCCTTCTGGATCTCTTCCTTATTCTTTCTCTTCTGCTCCTCGTCTTCCCTTCGTTGTCTCTTCCTCCTCCCTCTCTCATTTTCCTCCTCCGTCTGGCTGTTCCTTTTCCCTATCCTCCTCCTCCTCTCCATCATTTTCATCATCTTCTCCTTCTTCTTCTTCTTCTTCTTCTTCTTCTTCTTCTTCTTCTTCTTCTCCTTCTTCTTCTTCTTCTTCTTCTTCTTCTTCTTTTTCTTCTTCATCACAGCATCATCATCATCATCATCATCATCATCATCATCATCATCATCATCATCATCATCATCATCATCATCATCATCATCATCATCATCATCATCATCATCCTCTCCTCCTCTTATTCTTCCAGTTCATCCTCCACCTTTTCCAGTTCCTCCTCCTCCTCCTGCTTGCCTCCCCTCCCCCCCCCCCCCGTCTTACTGGCAGCTGAGGCGTAACGGGCCTCGACGTCTTCCAAGTTGCATGGGCGGTGCAATGGGCGGGTGGGCGGACAAGCGAGTGAGTGAGTGAGTAAGTGAGTGAGTGAGTTCGGAGGTTAATAAGGCAGTGAGTGATGGGTGAGTTTAAGTGCATGTGTGTGTGAGTGAGTGTGAGAGTTTAAAAGTATGTGTGTGTGTGTCTGAGAGAGAGGAGAGAGAGAGAGGAGAGAGAGAGAGAGAGAGAGAGAGAGGGGGAGAGAGAGA
>NC_051403.1:46759594-46784594 GCF_015228065.2 Penaeus monodon
GGAGGCAGAACGCGGCGCGACCCCGAGGGGCCCCCCTGGCTCGCCGGGGGGGGAAAAGGAGGGGGAGGCGCGGGGGGGCGGGGGGGGGAGAAAGGGGGAGGAGGGAGGAGAGACCAAAGGCAGAGGGAGGGAAAATTGGGCCGCGGCGACAAGTTTGGAGGGGGAGACCCGAGGAGGGAAGAAAAAAGGGGGAAGAGAGAGGAAGAGAGGGGGAGAGAGAAAGAGAGGGGAGAGAGGAGAGGAGAGAGAAGGAGAGAGGGGGAGAGAGAGGGGGAAGCGTAAAAGGGCAGGCGGGCGAAGGCCGTAGCCGCGTGCGGCAGACGCCTCCGGACATCGCTTCCAAGACGGGCGTTGCGGCGGGGCGACCGCGTCCGCCTCATTAGCATATTCACACGGCCACCGCCGGCCGCCCAGGTGCCGCGGGAATTATTCATGCGTTAACGAAGCTTTTTTTTTACACTGGGGGTCCATCGGCCCGAGGCCCTTTGACCTGTGCGCGCGCGCGCTCGCACGTACACTTACGCGTAGACGCGCTGCTCCTGCGTCTTCTTTCTCTCTCTCTCTCTCTCTCTCTCTCACTCTCCTTCTCTCTCTTCTTCTCTCTCTCTCTCTCTCTCTCTCTCTTCTCCCTCCTTCCCTCTCTCTCCTCTCTCTCCCTCTTCTCTCTCTTCTCCCTCTCTTCCCTCTCCCTCTTCTCTCTCTCTCTCTCTCTCTTCTTTCGCTCTCTTTTCTCTTTCCCCTTTCCCCTCTCCTCCCTTCTCTTTCTCTCTTCCTCGCAGAGCATGGTCTGGCAAGGACAGAGCGCCAGATGGCAACAGATACATTCACCTCGGAGACAGACGCTTTAATATCCAGTATTGACAAAGAGGGAAACGATGGGCATGCTGTGTGCTGGGGGGGGGGGGGGGCACTGCGGGCATGGAGGAAGGAAGATGAATCGTAAAAGAAAGGTTTGGGGGTTTTAAAAGGGGAGAGGGGGGAGAGAGAGGGGAAAGGAGAGAGAGGGAGAAGAGAAAGGAGAGAGGGGAGAGAGAAGAGAGAGAGAGAGGAGAGAGGGGGAGGGAGAGGGGAGAGGAGATTGTGGAAGCAGTAGAAAAGGGGGGGAAAAGGAAAAAAGGATTGTTGTGCAGTAGCCGAGGGGGGGGGAAAGGCCGGAGTGGGGGGGGGGGGGCGGGGGGGGAAAAAACCTGCAACAGAAAATCCGAAAACGAAAACAAAAAACGGGAAATAAATCCAGAGCAAAAAGCAATTTACTTTATCGGCGCGTCCTTCTTATTCCTTCGACGTCGTGACACTGAGCTCTCCACGGGGTTGTCATCGCCCCTTCGGCCTTCGGCTTCGCCCCCTTTTCTTCGTCCTCTCCTCTCCTTCTCTCCTCTCTTCCCTCTTCGTCCTCTCCTCTCTTTCTTCTCTCTTCCTCTATTCCCTCCTCCCTTTTCGTTCTCTCCTTCTCTTCTCTCTTCCCTTCTCCCTATTCGTCCTCTTCTCTCCTTCTTCTCTCTTCCTCCCTTCTCTCCTCCCTCTTCGTCCTCTTCTTTTCCTCTTTCCCTTTCCCTCTTCTTACTCCCTTCCTCTTCCTTCTTTTCTTCTTTCTCCTCTACCTATTCCATTCCTCCTGATCCCAACCCGGGTTCCTACGTCGTTGTCCCTTCCCTTTCCTTTGCCCCCCTCTTTTCCCCCTGTATTCCGCCTTCTTCCCTTCTACTAATCTTCCTCTTCCTTCTCTGCCTTTTTCTTCCTCGAGATCCCTCGCTGAGCCCAGGTTTTTCCATCTTCCCTTTCCACTTCTTTTTTTTTTTTTTTTTTTTCGTTTCTTCTTCCCCCTCCAATTCCCTTTTCTTCCTCCCCCCCCTTTTCCTCCCCCCTTCCTCCCTCCCCTCTTCCCCCCCCCCCCCCCCTTTTTTTTCCTCCCCCCCCCCCTCCTCTCCTTCCTCCTCCTCCTCCTTTCCCCCTCCTCCTCCTCCTCCTCCTCCTCCTCCTCCTCCTCCCCCATCCCCATCCTCCTCCTTCTCTTCTACCTATTCCCTTCCTCGCTTCCTCTCTCTCCCTCTCCCCTTCCCCTCCCCCCTCCCAGTGGCCCCCTGGCTGGTGCATGATTAAATAACACGACGCGCCGAGCGGTGCCTTGTGGGGGAACTGACTCATGCTCAGCCCCATGCACTCGCCCTTCTGCCAGGGGGTGCGGGCGTGGGTGGGGGTGTGGGCGTTGGAGGTGCGGGCGTGGGTGGGGGGGTGGGGGCGTTGGAGGTGCGGGTGTGGGTGGGGGTGGGGGTGGGGGTGTCTGATGTTGCGGATTTTCTCTCTCCTTTTTGGTAGAGAGATTTTCAGGTTGAATAGGGAGAGCTATACTTTCCTTCTCTCCCTTCATTTCTCTTTCTTTTTTTCTCTCTCGCTTCCTTTCTCTCCCTCCCTCTTCCCTCTCTCTCTTCCCCTCTCTCTCCCTCTCTTCCCCGCCCTCCTTCATTTCCTCCCCCTCTCACTTCCCTCCTCGTTCCTCTCCTTCTTCCCTCTCTCTCTCCCTCTTTTTCTGCCTCTCCCTCTTCCCTCTCATTCTCCCTCTCCTCTCTCTCCTCCTCCTCCTCGCTCCTCTCCGAATCCGAGTGAATGGCAGGTGAACAAGCATCCAGAACAGACACGCAAGGGGTCAGCCTGTGGGCGAGTACGTGTTTGTGTGTGTGTGTGGATTCGCCAGATGTGTGCACTTGGGGATTGTATGTGTGTCTGTGTAGGTGTTGGTGTGTACTGAGTGTGTGTATGTATGTTTTTTTGTTTTTTTTATGGTTTTGTGTGTGCTTGTACATATGCGTGTGTTTATGGTCGTTTCTGCATGTGCCTTTGATGTGTGTGTGAGTGTGTGTGTGTGTGTGTGTGTGTGTGTGTGTGTGTGTGTGTGTGTGTGTGTGTGTGTGTGTGTGTGTGTGTGTGTGTGTGTGTGTTGTGTGTGTGTGTGTGTGTGTGTGTGTGTGTGTGTGTGAGTCAGTGTGTGAGTCAGTGAGTGAGTCAGTGAGTGAGTGAGCGCGCGCGCGCGCGCGTGTGTGTGTGTGAGTGTGAGTGTGAGTGTGAGTGTGTGTGAATGTGGGTGGGTGTAGGTGTGTTCATGTGCGCATACATGTACACGCATGTGTATGTGTGCATGTATGCCGCAGCCGTCGGCCCATTATTTATCACGCCGCTGCTCCCCACATGTCACGCCTGGTTTGTGCGCGGATACCATCCTTCTGCAACTCGCCTGAACACGGTGGGGGCGGGGAGGAGGAGGGGGCAAAGGGGGGGGAGAGGAGGAAGGTAGGGATGAGGAGGGGAGGGGAGGGGGGAAGGGAGGAAGATAGGAATGACGAAGAGAGGGGGGGAAAGGGAGGAGGATGAAGGGAGGGGAGGAGAGGAGGATGAGGAAAGGGAAGTGGAGGAAGGGAGAAGGGAGGACGCGATGGAGTAGGGAGACGAAGAATAGGATGCAAGTAAAATGACGAAGAACGAAGAGAGGAGAAGAGAAAGAGATAAGTTTGGCAAGGAAAGAGAAGAAAGAGGGGAAAAACTGAAGAGGGAGAAATAAGAAAGGAGAGGGGAAGGGAGAAGGAGAGGCAGCAGAGGGCTTGGCACAAGGAGAGGGCGACGCGGGCGCCCGACGAGGATGAAACGCAGGAGGATGAAAACCCGGGATCCGATCGGATCACAGACAGATAGATAGATGGATAGACAGACGGACGGACGGACAGACGGACGGGCGGACGGACGGACGGACGGACGGAAATCTCGCAAGCAACGAAGTTCAACCCGATTCGGCGAAAAAATAATGTATTTGCATAACAAGACTGAAACAAAACAGCCGAGCGCCTGGAAGCCTAGTCCCCGGAGGCGGCGTCGGTCAGGAGGCGGTTCCTGCGCCTCGCGATTAGCGCTGACCAATCCCAATCAGTGAGCGCCGCCCTCCCTCGCGCCGCCCGCCTGGGAGCGGAGGAGGTCCCGCGGGCAAAGGACATCGGATCGGGTTTCATGGCGACTAATTGGGTGCTGTTGCAGAGACACAGATGTTATGGCGGTCCCTCCTCATTCCCTAAAGGAGGAAGGGGGAGTTTTGCGTGGGGCTGTTTGGTTTGTTGTTGTTGCTGTTGTTGTTCCGTTATGTCGTTGCGCGGGTGTCATGAGGAAATGCTGAGTTGCCGAATGTGTTGTTGTTCTGGTTTTTTTTTTCTTCTTCTTCTTCGCTTACATCTTGTAATTTGCTTCCTCTTTCAATTTCATCTGCTTATCTCCTCTTCTCTCTCCTCCTTTATCTCTATATCCTCTTCGCATTTCCCTTCTTTTTTAACCGGCGCTGCATCCCGGCCGAAAGCGGGCAAAGGCACGAGGATCTTTGATGTAGAATATCCGGAGGTGGACTTAGAGCTAGAGACGAGATGCTTTACGGTTTTTTCTTTTCTTTCTTTCACTTTGCCTCTATCAGTCTTTGGCAAATTAAAGGATCAGAAAAGTGTTTGTTTCGGGCCGTCACTTTCAGCAGGTCTCTCCGTTTCTTTGTTGCTGTTGTTGTTAGTGTGGAGTCCTTCGTCTTCTTACTCTCCTGTATTTTCCTTTCTAACTCCGTCTCCGTTTTCCTCGTGGTTTTATCTTCTCCCTATTCCTTTTCTGCGACACCTTCGCCATTTCTCTCCGTCCTTTTCTTCGTCCTTCTCTTACCTTTCATTTCCTTCTTCCTCATCTCCTGCTTTATCTTCGTCTGCTTCATTGCCTTCATCATCATCTCTATCTCATTCCTTCGCTGAACCAATTTTACTTTTATACCTGCTTTTTCCTGCTCTTCTCCTACTTCATCTCCCTTTGCTCCTTTTGAAGGTGAGTGAGCGAGGGCGTGGGTGAAGGGGCGTGGCGAGGGGGCGTGGCGAGGGGGCGTGGCGAGGGGGCGTGGCGAGGGGGCGTGGCGAGGGGGCGGTGGGCGACCCTCGACACGTCTTTCGAGTTGAGGGGAAATCGACCGTGCTTTCCCCTCTCTGAAGTTAACTTCGTTGCATCGCCGATTGCATTACCGCGCTGGGCGTAGTACCTTCTGGGGAGATGATCCCGGTCTCGTTGCAAGGAGAGATTATTGCAAACGGCGTGGCAGAGGGGGCGCGGGGGAACCAGGAACCGGGATTGTGTTGCACAGTTTTTTGGAGAGAAGAAATGGAGAGATGATTTTAAAAACTCGTGCTTCGGATGTCTTCTACGTGCAATGTAGATTTGCGTATGCAGTGACACGCGCTTCCGTGAGGTGCAACTGGGAATCCATTAAATTTGCTTAAGATTTAAGTAGGTGAATCCACACTGAGGCCACGTTTCCTTTTCTACATCATCATCATCATCATCATTATTTTCATCCTTTATCTGCCTTCGTCGTCGTCATCGTTCCCCTCCTCCTCCTCCTCCTCCTCCTCCTCCTCCTGCCCCTCCTCCTCCTCCTCCTCCTCCTCCTCCCTCCTTCCCCTCCTCCTCCTCCCTCCTTCCCTCGCCTTCTCCTCCTCCTCTCCTCCTCCTCCTCCCTCTCTGCCCCTCCTCCTGCCCTCCTCCTCCTCCTGCCCTCCTCCTCCTCCTCCTCCTCCTCCTCCTCCTCCTCCTCCTCCTCCTCCTCCTCCTCCTCCTCCTCCTCCTCCTCCCCCTCCCCTCCCCCCTCCCCCTCCCCCCCTCCTCCTCTCCCCCTCCTCCTCCTCCTCCTCCTCCTCCTCCTCCTCCTCCTCCTCCTCCTCCCGTCTCCAAGGCGTCGCTCCTCAAACGGCGCTCTCGGGATGCCGTCGGGTTGCCCAGGGGAAGGAAGAGGCTGGGAGGAGATCATCCTCAGCATCCGTCTCTTCTTCCTATTTCTCGTTCTCTTGTGTCTCCGTATCAGTTCTCGTCTTCTTGTTATTTTGTCTTTATTCATCTCCCTTTCTCCCTATTTTTTCCTTCTCCCCCTTTCTCCTCTTCTCCCTCGTCTTTCATATCTCCCTCTTCCTCATTTTTCTCATTTCCTTCCTCTCCCTCTTCTCCTTCCTCCACCCACTCTCCTCCTTCCTCCTGCTCTCCTTCCTCTCCCTCCTCTTCCACATTTCCCTCCTCCTCCTCTTCCTCTTCTCCATCCGCTTCCTCATCCACCTTCTCAACCTCTCTTCCGAGCAGAAAATGCGAAACGCTTCCCTTTGTGGCAACTGTGGTGGTTGTGGTGAAGTTGTGATGACTGGTCCATTATGGTGAGGCTGCTGTGAACTTTTACGTCGTCTTGTGGCCTTGTGGGGTGATGGCGGCTCTCGGACGAAACTATAGTGAGAGGCGCTAACTCTCGCGTTATAGTGAGGGCGACAAGGGTGGTGAGAGTATGGTGCGTCGTGTGATGAAGATGGTGATGGACGTCGAACGGCCGTGCTGTCGAGAGCGATCTGGGGTAGGAGGGGGGGGGAGGTCGAGCGCTCAAGCGGGGTCGATATAAGTGTATGTTACGGCATCACATGGGAAGTAGCAGTAACTGTCACATGTCAATATATGACACTCACCTCGTCTGGCTGGCATGGAGGGTGTGGCATGCGTTTCTTCGGGCGTGTGTGTGCGTGTGTGTGAGTGTGAAAGAGGGTGATGGGCGCGGAGAAGGTGTGTGTGTGTGTGTGTGTGTGTGTGTGTGTGTGTGTGTGTGTGTGTGTGTGTGTGTGTGTGTGTGTGTGTGTGTGTGTGTGTGTGTGTCTACCTGTCTACCTGTCTGTACATGCGAAGGCGTACAAGCAGATATATATCCGTCTACCTCTATACATAATATATACTTGTTTACGGACTCCCGATTACCTGTCTGTCCATCTGCGTCCGTACATAAGTGCGCGCGTGTACATGAGTGTGCGTGCGAGTACATGTGTGCGCGGGTGTACATGGGTGTGCGCGCGTGTACGTGTGTGCGTGTGTGCGGCGGGTGATGTGCGCGCGGGGATGGCCGACAAGAGCGTGTTGGCATGTACGAGGGTGAGTGACGACGCCGAGCTGGGAAGGCTTAGAAGAAAAGCTCGATGTTGCGGTGCTGGGGGGGGGGGGGGAAGGTGGAGGAGGGATGAAGGGGAGCGGTGAAGGGGCGGAGGGGACTTGGCGGATAATGGGAGACGTGTTGGAGGGGGGAGGAGGAGGGAGTGGAGGAGGGGGGGAGTGGAGGACGGATGGGAGAAGGATGGAGGGAGTGGAGGGGAACAGAGGAGAGGAGAAGGGATGGAAAAGCGATGGGAGAGAAGTGGAGGGATGTGTGTGTGGACTGAGGGTGGACCGAGCAGGATGCGCCTGCTGGGGGGAGGAGGTGGGGGCCTGTAGGTGGCCGGCGGGGGGGGGCGGAATGGCGTGAGGAGGGAGCGTGATCCATCACTACCTGTGCTGGGGAGGGAGGGGGAGGGAGGCCATAGGGGAAGCAGAGAATGAGAGAGTCAGAATGGATAAGGAAGAGAGAGAGAGAGAGAGAGAGAGAGAGAGAGAGAGAGAGAGAGAGAGAGAGAGGAGAGAGAGAGAGACAGAGACAGAGAGAGCGCTTGATTCACCTCGCCCCGCATGCATCGCGATCACGATATATGAGCAGCAACACCATTATTTACAAGTGCTAATCTAGAGCTTTATATGTCATGGCAAACCCTATGCCTCAAAGACTCTCTCTCTCTCTCTCTCTCTCTCTCTCTCTCTCTCTCTCTCTCTCTCTCTCTCTCTCTCTCTCTCTCTCTCTCTCTCTCTCTCTCTCTCTCTCTCTTGCTCTTGCTCATATTTGCGCTACGTGTGTCCTGTGCAATCGCGCGCTCACTCATTCTGCGTCATACAATCACCTGTTAAATCAGTCACACACACACACACACACACACACACACACACACACACACACACACACACACACACACACACACACACACACACACACACACACACACACACACACACACACACACACACACACCCGCGCGCGCGCGCGTGCCACACGTACATTCGCACGCACCCGTGCACGCTAACCCGCACGCAAACGAGCGTAAGGGAAAAGTTGAGGCGGCGAGCCGTGTCTGGTGACCTGTTCTGGGAGCGCGGGTCAGAGAGCAGAGGTCGAGGGAGGAGGGAAGGGGAGGCGGCACAGCGAGGAACAGCGGAGGAAGCAGACGTTCGAGCGGGAGCAGCAGCAGCAGCGCACAGCAGGAGCCTCGGATGAGAGAGCAGCAGCGTGTGTTTAAATATGAATGATGACGGTCGGGGAAGACACAAGTTAAGTGGGACCGATCAAAAGCCGGCCGGCCGAGCGAAGCGGCGCGGGCGAGCGAAGCCAAGTGGGAAGGAGCGAAGGCGAGTGGGAGCGGCGGAAATTAGCGACAGCTCGCGCCCTGCCCTCTCCCATCAAGCCGCACACGCACGGCAGCAGCCCTGCAGTCCCACTCAGGGTGCCAGGCGCCAGCACGCCCAGCACTCGGCTCGCGCTTTTCTCACGTCCTGCACGCCCTCCTGCCTCGGCGGGGGCGGGTGGCTGGCGGAGGCGGGGGAGGGCGCCCCCCGGTGGCCGCTGGACGCCATGGTCGGTGTAACAGGGTCGGGAATCAAGGTAGAGAGGCTGAGGGGGCCTCCGAGCCACCTGCCCGGGTGTCGCAGCCGGCCCAGTGTGGTCGGGCGGTCGGGCGGTCGGGCTCAGGGAGGGCGGTCGGCTGGCTCAATACCGGACCCTCTCACCACCAACACGGCCGCCGCCGCCGCCGCCACTACCACTGCCACCGCCCTCGTGCCGCCGCGCTTCGGACGCGTGTCACTTTGCTTCGGCCGCGATGTGGGTGGGAGGATCGCGACTCAGCGGGTGGCTGGCGCGCCGTGACTTACTTATCGCTCTGCCCCAAGCACTCCGGCCGGCTTTTTTCGCTCCTTTTTGCCTTCTTCCGCCGCCCGGGTTCTTTAGGGCTCGGCGCAAGTTACGGCAGGAACAAACAGGGGAACTTCGCTGCCGTGATGGGGCGGGGAGGCCAGGGGAGGCCAGGGGGGCGCAGAAGGGTACCACGACCTCGACAGCTGTGCGAGTGGCAGAGACACCAGGCTGGTAACCCAAGTGGACGCGAGAACACTTGTGTGTGCGTCCTAACAACCCAGTTAAATAGACAGACATCCAGAACGCCCGGGCGCGCGCGCGCCCGGGCGTTCACCACACACACACACACACACACACACACACACACACACACACACACACACACACACACACACACACACACACACACACACACACACACACACACACACACACACCTTCCCCTTCCTGGCATAAATAGCAGACGCACCTTCACCTCGAGAAAATATCTAGACCTACACATACTAACGGGCTCTCGCATAATACGTACACGGCCGCTCTCGCCTCAGCCCGCACGCACACACGCGCACACACGCACACAAGTCGCCGGGACGCACACGACGGCAGCCAGCGGGGATAAAAGCACTTGTCGCCGAGCGTCCCAGTCAGCCAAACACGTGAGCGAAAGCGGAGGTGTGAGCGCTGCGCCGCCGACTCGCTGGGCCATCAATCAGCGGCCGCCGCGCCTCGCCCGCCTGGCCGCCCGCGCCTCGCCTACTTAGAAGACAAATTAAACTATTAATTAATGAGGCCATGACTCCTGCAAGACGGCAGCCCTGCTCGCTCGCTCTCGGTCTTGCGCTCTCTCTCTCTCTCTCTCTCTCTCTCTCTCTCTCTCTCTCTCTCTCTCTCTCTCTCTCTCTCTCTCTCTCTCTCTCTCTCTCTCTCTCTCTCTCTCTCTCTCTCTCTCTCGCTCTCTCGCTGTCTCTCTCTATCTATCGGTCTGTCTGTCTATCTATCTATCTATCTATCTATCTATCTATCTATCTATCTATCGCTCACTCTCACAATCTATCAACCCATTTATGTGTCTATCTTCCTCTTTCTCTATATCTCTTTTCCCCTTTCCTTCCCCCTCCCCTTACCTCTTCCCATCTCCTTCCCCATCTTTCTTCGTCCCCCCCTCCCCCCCCCCCTTCCCGCCCGAAGCCCTCTCCCGCACGTCACTCCTTCCTCTCCAAACAGAAACGGAAGCGGATGGAAAATTGCGGAAACCCCCTGGAGGTTAGGGTCTCCCCCCCCCCGTTCCCTCTCCTGTAAGAGCGAGGCTGTGGTGGATGGGGGAGGCGGGGAGAGGAGGAGAGGAAGGGGGAGAGGGAGAGGGGGAAAGGAAATGCTGCTGATGCTGATTATGGGAACCCGGTATTGTTGCAGCCTAATGGTAACTAAAGGAGCAGTCACTGTCCAAAATTGTGAGGAGTTGCATAATTACGTGCACATGAGTGTTGCAGGGGTGGCATGCCGGGGGCGAGAGCAGGAGGAACAGGCGGAGAAGGAAGAGGGAGAAGGGGAGGGAGGAGGGAGAAGGAGAGGGAAGAAGGAGAAGGGGAAGGAAGAGGGAGAAGAAGGGGAGAGAGAAGGGGAGGAACGGTGGACGCGAGGAGAAGGTCGGTGGAGATGGAGGAGGTGGAGGGAGCGGCAGTGTGGTGGAGGCGAGGCCGTGTTTGTGATAAGGGCGCGAGGAGGGGGCGGTGATGTGTCAGTGTTGCGCGTATAAACCACCGCGGTGCCTGTGGTAATGGCCGTGGCGTCTGGGCGAGTGGGGAAGGGCCCGGGAGGGGGAGGCGGGGCGGGAGGGGAGGGAGGCGGCGGGGCCCGGTCGGCGGCGGGAGGGGAGGGCAGGGCAGAGGGGCCGAGGGCCGGGGAGAGTAAAGGAGCGAGGAGTGCGGTCGAGGCAGGAGGAGGAGGAGGAGGAGGGGACGGGGATAAAATATGAAGACGAGGTGTACCGCTGCGATCTCGGCCGGTCTGATGAGCGAGCCCGAGCCGCCAGGCGGCGTGTGTACCCAGCCGCGCCGATGTCTTGACTCTCCTTCGTCGCTGTTCGCTTCTCTTCGTCCCCGGCCTCGTGTGCGCCCGAGACCGGAGGATGACGGCTTGTTATTGTTATGGGAGGGAGGGAGGGCCGGGGAGGGCCCGGTGATGGCGGTGCGGGCCGGCCGTTAGGAGGAGGAGGAGGAGGGGGGGGGGGCGAGGCGATGGCAGAGGAAGGCGGATAGATTAGGGAACGGGAAGGAAAGAGGAGGGGCGGCTGCAAGAGGAGGACGAAGAGAAGGAGGAGGAGGAGGAAGAGGAAAAAGTGGAGGAGTAAAGGGAAAGAGGAGTAAAGAAGAGAGAGAAGGAGAGAGGAATATTGCAGAGAAAGGGAAGAAGAAGAAGGCGAAAAAGAAAAAAGGGAAGAGGGGAAACCGAGGAATGACAAGAATACGACGAGACCAAGAAAGAGTAACGCAGTGGGAAGCAGGGGCGAGCGGCAGGGAAGGCGGGCGAGCGGGACGGGCGAAGCCAGAGGGGCAGCGCGAGGGGGAAGGGTGAGGGGTTGGGTGAGGGGCAGATGATGGGTGGCGCAAGGGCTGGCTAATGGATGAGATCTGACGTGGGAGGACGGGCGGCCGGAGCTGGGAGAGGGACCTTCTGGTGGGCGCTGATAGAGCCCGCGGTCGGGGTCGTTGTCGACGTCGCCGGGGTCGTGCTGGGGGGCGGAGGGGGGTACCAGGGCCGCGAGGGGGGAATAGAAGTGGTTGTTGGGGGAGGTGGTACGGAGGAGGAGGAGGAGGAGGAGGAATAAGAAGGAGGAAGGAAGGAGAAAAGAGGAGAAGGAGAAAGAGAAGGAGGAGGAGGAGGAGGAGGAATGAGAAGGAGGAAGGAAGGAGAAAAGAGAAGGAGAAAGAGAAGGAGGAGGACAAGGACGAGGATGAAGACGACAGAATGAAGAAAGGAGGAGGAGCAGGAGGAGGAGGAGGAGGAAGAAGAACAGGAGGAGGAGGAGGAGGAGGAGGGGAGGAGGAGGAGGAGGAGGAGGAGGAGGAGGAGGAGGAGGAGGAGGAAGGAAGGAGCAGGGGAGGGCAGCAGCCTCGCAAGGTAATGAATGGCTGGGAATTTTAATCAAGACCGCGATGATGAGGGAGGGTGATGTGTGGTAATGATGATGAAGAGTTATGATAAGGGTTGTAATGCTCATCCGGCGGGAACATGGATGATGCAGGAGATGGACAGCGCGAAAGGGTGGACACCAAGCTGCGAGGAAATGAGGGCAGGGGCGTCTGTCCACGAGGAGGAGGAGGAGGAGGAGGAGGGATGGACGCGGGAATGAGGACGCAGGAGCAGAGGAGGAGACGAAGGTCAGATGGCACAGGTGGATGGGCGAAGAGAGGGAGAGATGGAGAGAAAGGAAAGGGATAGAGACTGAGATTGTGATTGAGATTAAGACAGACTAAACGTGAGAGTGAGTGAGTGAGAGAGAGAGAGAGAGAGAGAGAGAGAGAGAGAGAGAGAGAGAGAGAGAGAGAGAGAGAGAGAGAGAGAGAGAGAGAGAGATTAGGGAGGGTGAGGCAGAGTTTCATATGGCAGGAAAGACCCAGTGGAACAGATTACGCGGCAGATTTCGCAATGGAGATGCTCTGGAACCAAAGACGACCAGCGGAACAGATTAGCGCCCCCGACGGACCGACAGACCGACCAACCGACCGATCGACGGGTCACGGCAGTCAAGAGAGAGCGAGAGAAAGAGAGAGAGAGAGAGAGAGAGAGAGAGAGAGAGAGAGAGAGAGGGAGAGAGAGAGAGAGAGAGAGAGAGAGAGAGAGAAGAGAGAGAGAGAGAGAGAGAGAGAGAGTAACAGGTAAATAAAACGCGGAGGAGTCGGCCAGCGGAACGAACTGAGGCTAGGAACCAAGGCTAGAACCCGAAGGTGTACCTCAGCCGTCCGATGGGCGGGTGAGCGGCAGTAGAGTGCGTGGTGAAAGCGGTAATTACCAGAAGGTGGGCGGCGGGCGTAATGACAAGTGTGGTTCCGCTAACAGTCGGTCACCGCCCCCATCCCGTCTCCTCTCCCCTGCTCCCCCCCTCTCCCTCCCCCGGCGTTAATGATAAGTGTTGCTAATGGTGCTGCTGCTGCTGATGATGATGGTGCTGCTTCTGATGGTGTTGTTACTGCCGATTGCAAGATGGTGCTACTCATGAGAGTGCTTCTAAGGATGGTGTTGCTGGCGACAGTGCTGCTCGGGATGGCGTCCCCAGCTCCTGATGGTGGCATGATAGTGTCGAGGTGGTTGTGGTGGCGGGTTCCTGCTGCTGCTGCTGCTGCTGTGCTGGTCCCTGTCGAACCTTCATCGATTTCCGCTTGACGTCCGTTTAATTGTTCACACGCGTCGGCCTCTCCACGGCACAGAGGGGACCCGCCAGGCATGAGGCGAGGGGAGGCGAGGGGAGGCCACCGGCGACCTGGCGAGGGAGGGGGGAGGTGGAGGGAGAGGGAAAGGGGAAGGGGAAGGGGAAGGGGAAGCGGAAGGGAGGGGTTCAAGGTAGATGGTGAGAGAAGGGGGGGTGGAATAGATGACTTGGTTGTGAGATGACCTGGTTGGTAGCGGATGGGGTGACTAGCTCGGGGAGAAGGTGTGAGATGACCCGCCTGGGGAGATCGCGGAAGGGGCCAGATGACGGGGGGGGGGGGGGGCAAATGACCTGGCTCGGGGGAAAGAAGTCGTTTCGCGGGTTTCTTGTGGCTTCTCGAGGAAAATGACGTGAGGACGCAACCTGAATCGGAGGAAGTGAAGTGAGGCGACGGAAGGGAAGGGAAGTGAGGGAAATTACCTAATTTTAGGGAAGCGGTTTAGGATGACCTAACAACTTTAAGGAGGTGAAACGGGGTGACCCAGCTTTTGGGAAGGGAAGATGACCCAATTTTAGGGAAATGAAGTGAGTGACCTGAAGTAAAATGAAGAATTGTTACCCAACTTTGCGGAAGTGAGGGAGATGACCCAAGTTTTGGGCAAGTTAAGAGGGACGTCTGAACTTAGGGACGGTTGAGGGGGGATAGAGGTACGCGAAGGTGACGAAGATTTCTCTCGTTTCTCTCCCGTCCGTCTCTTTATCATTCTCCTTATTCACTTTCGTTTTCTTTCATGTTTGTCTCTTCTGTTTATCTATCACCTTTGCTCTTCTTCCTCCTCTTTCCTCTCCTCTTTTCCATCCTTCTACCCTACCTCTCTCCTCTCTTCCCCATACTCCTCCTCATTCTCTTCCCGTTTTCCCCTTTTCTCTACATATTTCTTGTCTTTCTCTCCATTCCCCCATTCCTCTTTTCCTCCTCTTCTTCCTTTTTTCCATCTCCCCACTACTTCTTCCCTTTCTCCCTTCCCTCCTAATCCCACCCTCCTTCTCCACCTCTCTTCCTCCTCCCTCCCTTCTCCCATACCGTCCTCTCTCCCTCCCCGTCCTCCTTCTCCTCCCCCTCCTCCTCCTCCTCCTCCTCCTCCTCCTCCTCCTCCTCCTCCTCCCCCTCCTCCGCCTCCTCCTCCTCCTCCTCCCCCTCCTCCCCTCCCCCTCCTCCTCCTCCCTCCTCCTCCTCCTCCTCCCTCCTCCTCCTCCTCCTTCCCCCTCCTTCTCCTCCCTTCCTGGTCCTCCTCCCTCCTCCTCCCTCCTCTCCTCCTCCTCCTCCTCCTCTCCTCCTCCTCCTCCTCCCTTGCCATAGACAAAGCCAGGCAAGAAGCGTTCCCATCCCCAGCCTCCCTTCGACCCGCAGCATCCGCCAAGCTCGAGGAACCGTGAAGTGTCTTATCCCACGCGAGCATCTACTTCTGCCCCCCCCCCCCCTCCCCAGCCTCCTTCCATATCCTTTATTCTCCATCCTCCTTCCTCGATCTCCCATCCTGTATTCCCTCTTCCCCATCCTCTATTCCCCCGCCACACCTTCCCCTCTAAAAAAAAGAGAGAGAGAGGAGAAAAGGTGAGGCAGAAAAACAAGAAAAAAAATTACCCTCGATTCGCAAACGAGGTGGAGGGAGAGAGAAGATTACGTGAGAGAGAGAGAGAGAGAGAGAGAGAGAGAGAGAGAGAGAGAGAGGGTAAAAAACAGAGAGACAGAAAGACAGAGGCAGAGAAAGGGAGAGAAAGTACAAAAAAGAGAAAAAAGAAGAAAGAGGTGGAAAAGCAAGAGAGAGAGAGAGGAAGAGGGAGGTGGAAGAGCGAGAGGAAGAGAAAGCAAGAGGCAAGTTAGCCTCAGATTTATCACTCCATTAGAGGGCGTTTGGCGGCGGTGGGCGCTCCCCTCCTTCATCTATCCCGCAGGTCAATAGCGCTGTTCTATCGGCCGCTTCCGATCCTGTGTAGGACTCGGCGTAGAGGCTGCTTGCGTGCTTGCCTGCTCGCTCCTGCGGCGGAGGCTCGCTGCTCTCGGTCCAGCCCCGGCGGATCGCGTCTGCCCTGCTTTCGCTTTCGGCTTGTTCACCCTTTTTATCGGCTCTCTCTCTCTCTCCCTCTCTCTCATTCCCCTCCCTCTCTCTCCTCGTCTCTCTCTCCATCTCTCTCGCTCTCTCTCGCTCTCTCGTCTCCACTCTCTCTCTCCCTCTCTCCCTCTCTCACATCTTCGGCTCTCTCTCTCTCTCTCTTTCTCTCTCTCTCTCCTTCTTTTCTCTCCTCTCTCTCTCTCTCTCTCCGTCTCTCTATCTCTCTCTCTCTCTCTCCTCTCCGTCTCTCTATCTCTCTCCTCTCCTTCTTCTCCCTCCCTCCTCCCCGACTCCCTCCAGCCCCCCCCCATCCCTCCCCACCGCTCCCTCGCCGCCTCTTTCTCCTTTCTCCTCTTCTCTCTTGTCTCTCTGTCTCTCTCTCTCGCTCTCTCCTCTCCTCGTTCTTCCTCTCGTCGTCTCTCCTCTCTCTCTCTCTCTCTCCTCTCGTCTCGTTCTCTCTCACATCTCTCTCTCTCTCTCTCTCTCCCTCCCTCCCTCCCTGCCCTCCCTCCCTCCCTGCCCTCCCTCCCTCCCTCTCTCCCCCCCCCCCCCTCCCTCTCTCTCTCTCTCTCTCTCTCTCTCCTCTCCTCTCTCTTCTCTTTCCATCTCTCTTCTTTTCATCTCTCTCTCTCTCTCCTCTCTCTCTCTCTCCTCCACCTTCCTTCTTCCCTCCTTCCCTCCCTCTCCCTTTCTTTTCTTTTCTTTCCTCTCTCTCTCTCTTCTCTCGTCTCCCTCTCCCTCCTATTCTTCTCCTCTCACTCTCCTCTCTCTCTCTCGCTTCTCATCCTCTCTCTCTTCTCCTCTCGTCTCTCTCTCATTCTCTCTCTCTCGCTCTCATCTCTTCTCTCTCACCTCTCTCTACCTCTCTCGTCTCTCTCTCTCTCTACTTCTGTCTATCTATCTATCTATCTATCTATCTTGTGTGTGTGTGTGTGTGTATATATATATATATATATATTATATATATATATATATATATATATATATATATATATATATATATATATATATATATATATATATATATTATCCCCCCTCCTTCACCTCATTTATTTTATCTCGAGTCTTTTCCCTCCCGCTAAATGCTCATTCGCATTTCTTTAAATCGAGCATTATTTTAATTCTCTTTGATTACCATTCGCATATATCTATTTATTCACTTGTTTATTTGTTTAACCTGTGCGCCTCTTGCCTCCTGTTGTAGGATTAAACACGTAACAGCAGTGATAATGATCTTCGTGTCAAAAAGATCGATTATGTGTTTAATCTCCTTTTCCAGCCGCCGCCGCGTTGAACAACTGACTTCCGTTCAGGATGTAACGAGGCTTTGATCTGTCTGTGTCTGGAAGCACGTGCTTGGCCTCTGCTCTTCCCCGTTGCTCCTGGGTCTGTCTGTCTGTCTGTCTGTTTGTCCGATTGTGTGTAAGTTTTGTGGAGTTTATATGACTGTCTGTTTGTCTTTCTTCGATTTTTTTGTCTGCTTGCTTGTCCCTCATCTTTCTCTTTCTCTTTCTCTCTTCCACACATCTCCTCTCTTCCTCCCTCTCCTCCCATTCATCCCCCCCCCCCCGCTTTCACATGTGTCAGAACGCACAGAGTCACGGCCAGCAATCTCCCATGCACTTGTACCTCGTCTTTCGTCTCTCCACATGTCATCCTTCCTTTTCCCTCTCATCTCCTCTTCTCCCCTCTCCTTATCCCCTTCCCCCCTTCGTAGTCTGTCGTTCCTCCCTCCCTCCCCTCCCCAGCACACACGTGGCAGCCCCATTAGTCCCTCCCTCCTTCCTTACTCTCCTCCGCTTCTTCCTTTCGCCTTGTCCATGTCCCTCTCCTCCTCCCCCTCATCCCTTTCTGTCCCCCCTTCCGTCCTTCCCTTACCTCGTTTCACCTCTCTTTCGTCTCCTCTTCCTTCTCCCATTCCTAGCGTTCCCTCTTTCCCTTACCGTCCCCCCTCCCTCCTTCCCTTCATTTCTTCCTTTCTTTACCTCCTTCCCTTTCCCCTCTTGCCCCTATCTCCCCTCCCCTGCATTTCTTCCGTTCTTTACCCCCCCCCCCCAAGCATGTGGCACACTCCCTGGACAATATCTCAGTCGCGGCGCCTGCTTCGGACGGGCCGCCCGCTGCCCCGCCGCCTCCGCCCCACAATAGCGAAGGTCCCCTCGGCCCTCCCCTCCCTCCCTCCCTCCTTCGCTTCCTGTGCCTCTCCCCTCCCTTCCTCCCTCCTCCCCTTCGTGTGCACTCCTACCTACCTCCCTCCTTCCCTCCCCTCCCCCCGCGCGCGCCTCATAACCCCGAGGGAGGAGTGTCTTCCCCGCACCGATGGTCGAGGCGCCCGTGCAAGGTCAGCGGCGAGGCGACCTTATGGCCCTCGCCTATTCTTTCCTGTGACTTTCCTGTTAGAGAGAGGGGGGCGGAGAAGGAGAAGGGGTGGAAGGAGGGGGGTAGGAAGGACGGAGAAAGAGAAGGAGGGAAGGAGAGTGGGACGAAGAAAGAGGGAGGGAGTACGGAGTAGGAGGAACGGAAAAGGAGAAGGAGAAGGAGAGGGACGGAGTAAGGGGTGACGCAGAAGCAGGGAGAAGGAGGGAGAGGAGAGGCAGGGGGGAGGGATTTGGAGAGCGGGAGTCATGGGGATTTTCGGCCGGTTGGCGAAATTGGATCGCGCGCTGGATGTCGTGCTGCTGAATGGGGGTCGAAATAATCCGCGGGGGAGATTGTTTACAGCGCTCGGAGGGGACCTCTTTGCTGATGGCGGCCGGGGGGGGGGGGGGGGGTGAGAGGGCAGGTGGATGGGTGGATGGGTAGGTGAGTGGGTGAGTGGATGGTTGGGTGAGTGAGTGGATGGGTGGGTGGATGGAAAGGTGGTTAGGTGGATGGATGTATCTCGATGTATGCATTTATGTTTATATATAGCTATATATAGATAGATGGGCTGCATGGATGTGTGAGTATTACTAGAAGTATGGTTGCATGTATGCAATGGGTGGATTTACGTAGTGTAAGGATGCTTCTGGATTCACGCATCTGTCCATATGCCTGTGTGCAAGTCCGGGCGAGCTGTCATTTCCCCGGATTGTCTTGTCAGGGCCCGCGGAAGGGCCAGCTGCTTTAATACTTTACAATCCCTCTCAGCCTCTGTCAAAGAACATCAGCGGTCTGTCCCTCCCCTCTCTATCTCTGCCTTTTAAATGGACCATAAATATCCCGTGTTTCCATACGACCTTCATAAAAAGGGAGGAATCCGAGAGCTGCCTGCAAAGCGTCGCTGGACTGGCACGCGCCATTAACGGGCACGCCGCCGAACGCCCCCCCCACTCCCCCTCTCTCGTTCTCCCTCTCGCTCCCTACTCCCTCGTATCCTTCACTCGTTCGCCTCACTCCCTCATCCTCCCAGTCCCTCGCCCACTTACTCATCTCCCTCACTCATCTCCTCCCGATGCTGCCTACTCCTTCATCCCCCTCACTTCCTCACACCGCCACTCCCTCATTCATTCTCCACTCCCCCACGACTCTTTCCTTGTCTCTCCTCTGTCTCATCTTCCTATTGCTCCTTCGTGTTTTAATTTCTCTTCTCTCTCATATTTTCCCTCCCTCCTCCTATTCCTATCCCGCTCCCATCTCCCCCCTCCCCCCCTCACCCCGCCGCTCCTCCTTCCACCCTCTTCCGCTTCCTTCTCTCTCTCTCTCTGGTCTCTCTCTCTCTCTCTCTCTCTCTCTCTCTGTCTGTCTGTCTGTCTGTCTGTCTCTCTCTCTCTACTCTCT
This sequence comes from Penaeus monodon, assembly GCF_015228065.2. Lineage (NCBI taxonomy): Eukaryota > Metazoa > Arthropoda > Malacostraca > Decapoda > Penaeidae > Penaeus > Penaeus monodon. The sequence continues at coordinate 46,778,631 of NC_051403.1, forward strand.
CTCTCTCGTTCTCTCTCCTCTCGTCTCTCTCTCTCTCTCCTCCTCAATCTCTCTCTCTCTCTTCCTCTTTCTCTCACTCTTTCTCTTTCCCTCCTTGTCTCTTTCTCTCTCTCTCGTCTCTCCTCTCTCTCCCCTCTCTCTCTCCTCCTCTCCTCTCTCTCTCTCTCTCTCTCACTCACTCTCCTCTCGCACTCTTCTCTTTCTCTTGTCCTCTCTCTTTCTCTTGTCTCTTTTTCTTTCCTTGGCCCCGCTTCTCGCTCTTTTTCCTCTCTCCTCTCTCTTTTTCTCTCTGCTCTTTCTTCCTCTCTCTCTCTCTCTCCCTCTCTCCTCCCACCTCTCTCCCTCTCTTCTCTCCTCTCCTCTCTCTCTCTCTCTCTCCTCTCTTGTCTCTCTCTCTCCCCCTCTCTCTCCTCTTTTCTCCCTCCATCTCCTTCCTCATCATCTCCTCTCTCTCTCTCTCTCTCTCTCCCTCTCTCTTCTCTGTCTCTCTCTCTCGTGTGTTTTTTCTCTCTCCTCTCTCTCTCTTCTCTCTTACTCTCATCTCTCTCACTCTCTGTCTCTGTCTCTTTTTTTTTCTTTCCCCGCTTTACTCCTCTCTTTACCTCACATCCTCCTCTCTCTTTCTCTCTCCTCTCGTCTTCTCTCTTCTCTCTCTCTCTCCCTCTCTCATCTCTCTCCTCTCTTTCTCTCTCTCTCTCTCTCTCTCTCTCTCTCTCATTTTTCTCTCGCTCCTCTTTTCCTCTCTCTCCTCTCTCTCTTCTCATCTCTTCTCTCTCTCGTCTCTTCTCTCTCTCTTCATCCTCTCTCTCTCTCTCTCCTCTCTCTCTCTCCTCCTCCTCTGTCTCTCTCTCTCTCCTCTCTCTTCTCTCCTCTCTCTCTCTCTCTTTCTCTCTCTCGTTTCGAAGGATAAAAAGTGGGAGGGAATTAAGACGCAGGTAAGAAGTACGAGACGGAGAGAAAGAAAAGATCAGGAAATAAAGGGGAAAACAAAGAAAGCAGAGAAAAGAAAGAAAACAGATTTCGAAAGCAAGCGAGCAAATAGGCGGGGAGGGGGAGGGGGAAGGGGGAGGGGAGGGGGAGGGGGGCGGGTTGGGGGGAGGGAGAGGACGGGGGAAGGGGAGCGGTGGAGGCAGGGGGAGGGGGGGACAGGGGGAGGGGGAGGGAGAGGACGGGGGAAGGGGAGCGGTGGAGAGGGGGAGGGGGGCAGGGAGGGGGGGAGGACGGGGGAAGGGGAGCGGTGGAGAGGGGGGAGGGGGGAGGGCAAGGCGTCGGAAGCGAAGCCAATCAGGCGGAGTTCGAGCGGCCGATAAACAGCGTAAGCAAGAGCGCATCGGGGGGGCCAACTGGGTCCTCCTCCCGCAACGCACGGCACCACAACACTGCACTCACGAACGCACGAAAGCAAATCGATGCATGGGGTGACGTGCAGCTTCGTTAAGCTCGAGTCGAAGGTAATTGCGAAGGGAAATTGCGGTGAAAAATGAGTGCGTCTCTTTCTTTCTCTCTCTCTCTCTCTCTCTCTCTCTCTCTCTCTCTCTCTCTCTCTCTCTCTCTCTCTCTCTTCTCTCTCACTCTTCTCTCTCTCTCTCGCTCTCGTCTCTCTCTCTCTCTCTCTCTATCCTCCTCCTCCTCCTCCTCCTCCTCCTCCTTTTTCGTCTCACTCCCCCTTCCTTTATTCTTTTATTCTTTATTCTTATTTCCCCCTTTTCCACTCCCTCTACCCCCCCCCCCCCAATGGAAGAGGCCAGCTGGAATGACGCCATCTGGATCCACCTCCTAGGCATGTGAACGGGAAGGGTCGAACGCCGCCTGTTTGGCTGCGGCGTGGGCGTGGGGGCGTGTGGGTGGCGGCGGGGAAGGGGCGTGTGGACGCGGGCAAGGGATTGGGCGCGTGGGCGGGGAAGGGGGTGGGGTGAACGTGGGCGGGGAAGGGGGTGGGGTGAACGTGGGCGGGGAAGGGGGTGGGGTGAACGTGGGCGGGCCGATACCTATAAGATGGGCGTTGCTCCAGTGCCAATAAGGCCTTTTAAATGATTTTAAGTTTTAAAAGCATTTAGTTTTTTATGGTAGTTATTCAGGGCGACAAATAGGCCTGGTCCGGAAAAATGTATTGGTAATTTTGACATTTTACCAAGGAAGCTCGGCAGTGTGTGTGTGTGTGTGTGTGTGTGTGCGCGTGTGTGTGTGTGTGTGTGTGTGTGTGTGTGTGTACGTGCACGAGTTCGTGTACGTCCATATATGTGTGTGTATGTGTGCGTGCATACACATGTACGTGTGTGAGCGCGCACTTGTGATCCGTCCTCGCTCTCCTTCCGGCCATTAATCACGCGTCGGCCGCGCGGCCAGGATGATGCAGGTCGCACGGAATCCTCTTCAATTACGCTCCGCTCCTCCTCCGCTCCTGCCGGGGGCCGAGGGGGTCGCCTAGGAGGGGGGGGTCGTTGGGGGGGGGGGGGGGTTTGTATGGGGCCGTGCGGGAGTCGGCGGGGGAGGGGTGGCAGGGGAGGAGAAGAGGGGTCGTGAGGGGTCGTAGGGGCTGGGGGGAAGAGGTTCCTTGGGGAGGACGAGGGGGGTTGGGATGGGGGAGGGGGAGGGGCGGTGGTCGTGGCGAGGGTTAATGAAGCAGAGAGGTGTCGCTCGCCCGCCGCCGTTGTGTCCTGTCCTCGCCTCCGCCCCGCTAAGTCATCCGCCTCCTTCTCCGTCTCACCCACCTCCTTCTGTTCTTCTCTCTCCTCCTGTTCGTCTCTCTCCTCCTCTCTCTTCCTCTCCATCTCATCCTCCTCTTCTCCTTGCTCTTCTTCCTCTTACTCCATATCATCATCCCCTCTCCTCTTCTTACAGTTCTTCCTCTTCTCCTCCTCCTTCTCTTCCTCCTCCTCCTCCTCCTCCTCCTCCTCCTCCTCCTGCTTCCCCCCCCACCGCCTCCACACAGCGCCCAACAACCGCACCCGGATTATCACCTTCTCTTTCCTTCCTCTTGCTTCATCCTCTTTTATCGGGGTTATTTCTGCGTCCCCCTTTCACACTTTCTTCTTCTCGTTCTTGTGTCATTGTCTCAGAAAGGAGGCAGAATGGAGGAGAAGAGGGAGGAAGGGAAGAGGGGAGAGAGAGAAAGAGAAGTAAAGAAAGACGAGAGATGAGAGAGGAAGCGAGAGTCGCCGATAAGGAACTCCCCGTCTTTTATCCCCGAGGCCTTCCTGCTGATGGCTCCTTGTAAGACGCTCGCCTCCGCCTCCTCCTCATCTCGTCCCTTCCTCCCTCCCGCCTTCCTTCCTTCCCTCCTTCCCTCGTAAATATAATGCTCCTATCGCTTGCTGTCGTTCTCTCTCTCTTGGTGTCTCCTGCTTTTCTCTGTCTCTGGCTTCGCCTCGTCTCTTTTTCTTCTCTTCTTTATTTCTCCCTTCCTTACCATCACCCTCTCCTTCTCCCTTCAGCTCCCTCCCTCCCTACCACTCCCTCTCCTCCCCTACCTTCCCCCCTCCCCTTTTCCCCTCCCCTCCCCCTCCCTTCCCTCCTCAGGTGCGCAGGGCAGGGGCGAGCGCCGTGTGACTGTGTAACCACCTGGCGTCCTGTGCAGAAATCATCACTCAGCCCTCGCTCGAACCCCTCGCCCGCTCACTACCTAAATAACACCACCTCGTATTGTTATGTTCCGCGACCCCTTTCTCACTCTCTCTCTCTCTCTCTCTCTCTCTCTCTCTCTCTCTCTCTCTCTCTCTCTCTCTCTCTCTCTCTCTCCCCGTCTCGCCTTCTCTTCCTCCCCTTCCCTCTCTTTTTCCCCGTGTCCAGGTATACGTGATACCCTTCTGTGGTATTTATTTTTTCCGCATTTCCCCCGTCTGTAACTTGTAGAACACAGAAACGATTCCTGGCTGCCGGTCAGCGAAGCGGGATCAGCAGCGCACGTCGCAACTCGTGCTTGGATTCAGCCTATTTCCTCTACAGCAACAAGTCGACAATAACCACAACAACAAGTGAACAGCACTAATACCAACAACAGCTCAACAACAATAAGTCAACAACACTAGAAATTCGAAAAACAACAGTTGCAACACCACTAATGAATCGGCAGCAACAGCAGCGACTCCGCAGCAGCGACAGAACAGCAGCAGCCGCTCAGCTGCAGCAACAGCAGCGGCAGTGGCGGCAGCAGCGGCGGAGGCCATCAACAACAACCTCGGCATCTGCCCTGCGGAGTGTTCAACACCAGCTTCATTACGTCAATAACACATCAACTATGCCAACAACATGGCTCCTCCAACCTAGCAGGTCTCGAGCCCCTTGACTCCCCTCGCCTTGTCTCGTCTCGCTTCCCCTCGCTTCCTCCCCTGCTGCTCCTCCTCCTCCTCCTTCCCTTCCCCCTCCTCCCTCCGTCTCTCCTTCCCTGACGGCACTCTGGAGGCACTCTGGCCTCATCCAGGTTAAAGGCTGCACTGCAGTCCCTCTCCCTCCCTCTCTCTCTCCCTCCGTCTGAGAATAAAACCTCACGCTGCCTTTTCTCCACCCAAAGCAAGTCCCCCGCGAACGTCTCCTCCCCCACTGAATAGAGAGACCTTACTGGGCCTCGTTTCCCTCCCCCTCTGCCATCCCCATCCCCTTCCCCATCCCCCATCCCCAACATGAAAACGGGCACTACTGGGAGTGTAAATCATCACACGTCGGCAGGACCACTCCCAGTGCCTCGCCACTGCATCTCCCTTCCGCCCTTCCTCCCTTGCGCCCTTCTCGTGTCCCTCCGAAGGACCCTTCATCCCCTCCTTCCCCGCCCTTCCTCTAGCCATCCTCTCTCTTCTCTTTTCTCTTTCCACTTCTCGTTTTCTTGTTCTTCCTTTCTCGGTCCCAGTTCTTGAAACGTCCTTCTGCCCTCCTTTAGTTGTTCTCCTTTTCCCCCTCTCCTTCGCCCTGCCCTCCGTCGCCCCCTCCCCACATCCTCCTCCTCCTTTGTGTCCTTTCCTCCTTCCCTCACACGATTTCCTTGCCTTTCCTTCATCCCTTCCCTCCTTCCCCTCCGCCATCGACCTGCCCTCCGACGTCTCCTACTAATATCTTCCTCCTTTACTCCTTCCCTTCCCTCCCTTCACCTCTCTTCCTCTTCCTCTCCCTCCCACTCCTCCCCTCTCAGCCCCCCCTCCCTTCCCTCCTTCCTTCCCTCCTTCCCGCCTGTTCCCTCCTTCCTTCCCTCCCTCCCGCCTGTTCCCTCCTTCCCTCCGCCCTTGCCCTGCCCTGCGTCGCCGCCTCCCCAGACGCCCCCGACGCCTTCAGAACGACCCCATCGTGGTCATGCTCGCCAGTCTAAAAATAATCCCGCTGATAATTAGATAAGGGGAGTGTGAGTGTAAGTGGCGCAGCCGCGGTTCCTCTGTAGCACCAACTCCACTTTAGGGACCCCGTTCCACGCCGCGGCCCCGTCCACCTCCACTTGTGCGGCCGGGTCGTCGCTTCCACACTGCGGCTCCACTTCCCACAGTCCGGGCACGATCACGCTGGCTCATTAGCGAGGTCTCACGCCCCTTCCCCTCCTCTCCCCCGCCTTTCCCCTTCTCCTCTCCCTCTCTAACATTCTCACAGGCATTGTTCATCTCTCTATCTGTCTCTCTACCAATCCGTATTTCTCTTCATTTCCTTTTCCCTTTCTCTCTCACTCTCGTGTCCTCCCTCCCTTGCCTTCCCTATCGTTGTTGTTGTTTTTTCTCTTTTTTTCTCTCTCCCTCCATTGGTTTCATCATCTGACTTTCTATCTCTGTCTATCTGTCTTTCCCTTCCCTCTTCCTTTCACTCTCCCTCATTCTATTCCTCTGCCCCCCTCCCTTCCTCCCTTCCTCCCTCCTCCCACCCTCCCTCTCTCTCTCTCACTCTGTTTCTCTCCTTTACACCTCATATCCTCCCTATTCATCAAAGACATCGCACTTCCAACGCATTCAGGGATTCAGCTCTCCTTGCATCGCCCTCTCTCTCTCATTCTCT
>NC_051403.1:46792094-46799594 GCF_015228065.2 Penaeus monodon
CGCCTCCTCCTCCTCCTCCGCCTCCTCCGCCTCCTCCGCCTCCTGCCGCACGGCACCCCCTTTCCCGGGTCCCTCTTCTCCTTTCTCCTCTCCCTTCTGGTCATATTCTTTTCTCTTCTCTCTTGCCTTCCTTTCCCCTCTTCCCCGCCCGCCTCACCCTTTTATACTTCCTTTCTGTTCTTTCTCCTTCCCTCCTCTCCTTTCTCCTCCAATTCCTCCCCTTCTTTCCCTCTCCATCTCCTTCTCTCCCTCTGCCTCTCTCTTTCTTCATCTCTCGTCCTCTCCCTCTCCCTTTTCCTCTCTCCCTCTTCCCCTTTTCCTCTCCCTCTCCCTCTCCCCTCCTTTCCCACACCCCCCTCTTCCCCTCTTCCTCTCCGTCGCCTCTCTTGCAGGGCTCCATCGGGTCCGTGCGCTGGCTGGGCTCCCTCCGTACCCTCGTTCCCCTGCCACCACATGTCACCTTTATTATGCGACCATCACCCTTGCTTCCCTCCTTTATCGTCGCTTCCCTGCGTCTGGCATTCTAGCTCCCGTCGTCACCCTTTCGTCACCCTTACTTACCTTTATCTCTCGTGCTGTTCTCCCTCACCCTCACCTCCTATCCTCGCCTTCACTCCCCGTCACCACTCTGTCCTGCGTCCGTCTCCCTAAATTTCTCCCTTGCCCTAAAGCCTTCTGCGACGAAAGCCTTCAGCTATCTCCCTCACTTCACTTGCATCCCACACCATCTCTCTCCTTCCTTTCCATGACTTCCTTCCCTCACCCGGAAGCTCGCCTTCATGCCACACGCTTTCCCTTATCCTATCTCTCCACCTCGCCAGATCCCTTACCCATATCCCACACACCCCTTTCCTCTGCCAAAATCTTCCCTTACCTCCCCTGTAATCCCCTCCCTCTCCCCTGAAATCTCTCCCTTTCCTCCCACAAATCCCTTCGCTCCCCTGAAATCCCTCCCTTTCCTCCTCCCTGAAATCCCTCCCTTCCTTAAAATCCCCTCTCCTTCCCTTCCCCCCACAAAAGATCTCCCCTTTCCTCCCCCAAAGCCCCTCCCTCTCTCCCCTGAAATTCCCCCTTTTCCTCCCCTGAAAACCCTCCCTTTCCCCCCCAAAGCCTCCCCCGCGCAGGGCTCGGCCAAGAGAGGCGTCTGGATGGCTGGCATTTTTACTCCGCCTCAACCTGTTGTTTTCCTTGAAATCTCCTCGACATTTGCGCCGCGTAAACCCGGCTGCGGATGCCTTGTTTGTGCGGTTGTTTGTAGGGCTCGGGGGGGGGGGGGCGTGTGAGCAGGGGAGGGTCTGTGTGCGTGTGGTGGTGGGGGTTTCTGTGAGGGGTGGTCTGTGTGCGTGCGAGAGGGGAGAATTTCTGTGAAGGGAGGTGTATGTGTGTCTGTTTCCGAGTCCGTGTGTGCATGTTGATGTTTGCGCGTCTATTCGTTTATCCGCGCGCGTCTCCCATCTCGCGCAAGGAAAGAAGGAATAAAAGTGCGGGAAACAAAGCCAAAGGCGAATAAAAAGGGACGCAAGGGCGCCGGCGTGGAAAGACGGAGCGACGCCTTCGCTCGCCTCCGTGCACCCGGCGGTAACGAGTTGAGACGTATCGCTGACACACTCTGTATACGGCGCGCGCGGCTGACACTCACGGCGACTGATTAGCATGAAATAGGGAGGGAAAGAGGGTGGTGGGGAAGGGGTGGGGGTGAGAGGAGGATGAGGAGGAAAAGGGCGAGAGTGCGGGTAATGGAAAGGGGAGAAGGTGAGGATGATGGTGAGGGAGAAGTTTAGGGAGAGGGAGTGGAGTTGGGAGAGAGAGGAAAGGGAAAAAGAGAGAGAGACAAAGAAAAGTAAATAAAGAAAGAAAGAAACAGAGAGAGAGAGAGAGAGAGAGAGAGAGAGAGAGAGAGAGAGAGAGAGAGAGAGAGAGAGAGAGAGAGAGAGAAATTAACAGAGAGAAAGAACGAGATAGAGCAAGAGCACGAGGACGAGCAAAGGCAAGATCAAACTAAATAACGAGGGAAAGACAATAACCGCCGAGAGCTGCGAGCAGAGAGCGAGGACAAGGCAGGCCCCTGACAGCGCCTCGCGGGCGACGACGCAGGCCGCGTGAGGGATGACCCGCCGCACAAACGCTGTCAGCCGCAGGGGAGAGGACGGGGGAGGAGAGGGCACGAGGAAGGGCCGGGGGAGAGGGAGAGGGGGTGGGGGAGACAGGTTGAAGAGCGTGTGGGGGGGGGGGGAGAGTTAAACAAACAAACACAGCTACAGGGCAGGCGGGCAAGGGAATATACAGGAAGTTGGACACAGAGCCACACAGAGAGCAAGTGCAAGGGGGTGGGGGGAGGGAGGGGGTGCCGGGAGACGGGTAGGGGTAGGGGTGATGGTGCCACACACAAGAACGTGGATTGAGCTCGGGCACCGTGAGAAGGCCCTCGGGCGCACCACCCAACACAATCAAACAAACAGGCTAACAAACAAACTCCGGAGAACGCACAGGCACATGCACATATACACACACAGTCATACGTGCACACACACACACACACACACACACACACACACACACACACACACACACACACACATACAGAGGAGAAAGCGGACACAGATGCACACATACGTACACAAGGGCTGGCACCAGGGGGGCGGGGGAGGGCGGGGGAGGGCGGGGAGGGCGGACACAACCTGGTGAGCAAACAGGAGGGCGGGGCCGTTATCTTTGGCAGTGCTGAGGCTCGGGCTTATCGGGGCGTGCTGACGAGTTATGGCCACGCCCTTCCAGCCCCTCCCCCCTCCCGCCCATGCCCCGTGCTCCCTGGGCCCCTCCGACGCCCTCTGCCGCCCACGACCTGCGCCTCTCGCACGCCCTCGCCCGCGTTCCTGCACCGCCCACGTCCATCCACGCCCCTTGGATCTTCCTCTGCTCCTTGGACACGCCCCGCCCATCCCACAAGCCCCATGACCTCCCTCCCTCCCTCCCTCCGACCCTCCCTCTTTCCCTCCCTCCCTCCCTCCCTCCCTCCCTCTTTCCCTCTCTTCCTATCTTCCTATCTCCCTCAACTTTGCTTCCTCCTCCCTCCTTTCCTCTCTCGGTCCCTCACTCACTCATTCCCTGCCTCTCTCCGCCCTCCCTCTCTCCCTCTTTTCTCTCCGCCCTCCCTCTCTCCCTCTTTTCTCTCCGCCCTCCCTCTCTCCCTCTTTTCTCTCCGCCCTCCCTCTCTCCCTCCCTCCCTCCCTCCCTCCCTCCCTCCCTTCCTCCCTCCCTCCGCACTACTCCATTCCTCACGTACACAAAATCTCTCACCCTCAGGCTGCTTCTCCCAGACCCTGCTCCCCCCCCTCCTCCTCCTCCTCCTTCACTCGCTTTCTGTCTCCTCAGTCTCCTCTTCCCTCGTTCCTTCCTCCCCAATTTATCCCTCCCGTTTTTGTGTCCTGTCATTATTCTCTCCTTCCCCTTTCCGGTGTTCTGTGCCCTCTTACGTCTCTGATCTCTTCCACTTATTTATCCTCGTCCCTTCTCCCCTCCTCCCTTCCTTCTATCTTCCTCCAACCTCTTCTCCTTTCTTCCCCTCTCTTCTTCCACCTTCTCGCCCTCCTCCTCCTGATCTATAGCTCATCAGTACCTCTTCCTCCTCCTTCTTTCCCTCCTCCTCCTCCTCCTCCTCCTCCTCCTCCTCCTCCTCCTCCTCCTCCTCCTCCTCCTCCTCCTCCTCCTCCTCCTTCTCCTCCTGCTCCTCCTCCTCCTCCTCCTCCTCCTCCTCCTCCTCCTCCTCCTCATCATCATCATCATCATCATCATCATCATCATCATCATCATCATCATCATCATCATCATCATCATCATCATCATCATCATCATCATCATCATCATCATCATCATCATCATCATCATCACCCCCTCCTCCTCCGTCTCTTCCTCCTCCTCCTCCTCCTCCAACTCCTCTTCCTCAATACCTCCTCCCCTCCTAGCTTTTCATCTTCCCCATGCACTTATCCTCGTGGACTGCCCTCCATCCCTCCCCATCTGGCCCGACCTGCCTCTCCCGCCGTGTCACTGTGCCACACCCTTCGCTCATGAGGTGCCATTCACCCCCCTCTCGCTCGCTCACTCGCTCGTTCGCTCGCTGCCCACACTCGCTCGCCCTCCTTACCACACTCACGTTAATTAGAGTTTAAACCTGACCCTCCCCTTAAACTCCCCTTTCCCCTACTCTCGTTTTCCCCCTTCCTTTCCCTCCCCCCCCTTTTCATGGCTTCTCGTTTCTTTTCTCTTCTTCCCTCCCTCTTCCCTCCTCTCCATCCATTCCCTTTTCCCAGCCTTTCTTCTCCCTTCCCTCGTCTTCATCCTCTGTCGCATCCCTTCTCCCCTCGACTCCATCCTCCCTCCCTCTCTTCCTCCACCCTTCCTCTTCCTTTCCACTTCCCTTCCCTTCTCCATTCCCTCTCTTCCCCTTTCCTCTCTTCCCCTCTTCTCTCCCCCCACATCCATGCCCATCGAGTCACCGCTGAGTTGTAGAGGTTTTCCTCCGAGATCGTGATGTCACATCATTGGGCGAGAAATGATACATTTTGGCTTTTGGTGCCGCCGTTGTGTTTTGTCCTTTTGATCGTCTCTGTTTTTGCAGTCTTTATTTGTTTTGCGGTTTGTCTGTCTGTCTGTCTGTCTGTTTCCTTCCCTCTCTCCCTTCTTCCCTTCCACCCTTCTTCATCCCCCCTCTCTCTCTTCCTCCCGTCGTCCTTCTTTCTCCCCTTCCCTCCTTTCCTCCCTTCGTCCCTCCTCTCTTTCCCTCCTTTGCTCCCTCTCCCTCCCTCCTTTCCTCTCCTTCTCTCTTTTCCCTCCCTCCTTCCCTCCCCCATGGTGCACAGTCACGTAGACAGGAGGCGCGCCCGCGAGGCTCCTCCGGGGGCAGCGACGCCGCCTCCTTCAGGGGACGGGGAAGGAAGTGGCCAAGACGTCCCCCTGACTCGCCAGCCATTAAGGATGCTGCCCTCATCCCACTCCGGGATCCTCCATCATCCTGCGCTTCTTTCCCTCCTCCTTTTCTTTTTCTTTTTCTTTTTATTTTTTTGTGTGTGTTTTTTCCGAGTCTGTACCACACTACATTCCCTGCATGTATCTCCCGCGGTATTTTTGGGAGGCTTGAACATGTGCATTTTCATCGAGTTTTCCTTTTGATTTTACTTATTTTTTCATCTAGAATCGTACTTTTCGTCTCCTCTTGTTTAATCTAGTGACGGTGTACCCACGGCTTCTACGTGTGTCCGACACCTCAGTTCACACCCAGCCTCTCGTGTCGTGACCTTGCCGTTTCCCTCGTGAAATTTTACCCATGGCTAATATTTGAACTGTTTCCTGAACTGACCTGGCTTCTGACCTTTTTTCCCCGCCCGGGCGGCTCCGGGAACGCTAATTTTGCCCAGATTCTAACTGTCAGATCTTCAGGGAATTCGTTCAGCTTTTTTTATTTAGCTTTTCTCTTTTTTCTTCTTCTTCTTCTTTTCTGTCGAGTGCATCGAAGTGGCGGCCAATGTGCAGACGTAGTTTGCTATCATATACATGCATCCGACACCCCGACTCGAAGCACATAATTACAGCTTATGCTCTAACGTTGCTTGCTAAAATGTATGAGATGTTGGACATGCCTTTCGCACAGCGTGACGCAGCCCACAAATATGCCGAGGCTACAGCTTCGTGCCCGTCATCAGCCGCACGGGGGGAGGCTGTGCTGCCTGCTTGCACCTGCTGCCTGCTTGCTTGCCTGCTGAGCCGTGCTCTTGATACTTTCCCTTTGGCATTCTTTTGCTCTCTTTCTGTCTTCTCTCTCTCTCTCTCTCTCTCTCTCTCTCTGTCTCTCTCTCTCTCTCTCTCTCTCTCTCTCTCTCTCTCTCTCTCTCCTCTCTTCTCTCTTTCTCTCTCTCTCTCTCTCTCTCTCTCTCTCTCTCTCTCTCTCTCTCTCTCTCTCTCTCTCTCTCTCTCTCCCTGACCCCTTCATCCTCTCCCTCCTCTCTCCGTTCCCCTCTCCCCGTTCCTTATGCGCCGGCAGACACTTGGTTCCGGCCTCTCTCCTTTCCTTATTACCGTCCGGGTCTGGAGGATATTTCTCTCGTGATTGTCTTCGCCGCCCCTTCCTCCTCCTCCTCCCTCTCTTCTCTTTCCCTCCTCTTTCCTCCCTCTCTTCCCCTCCTTCCTTCTCCTCCCTCTCCTTTCTCTCCCTCATCCTTCCTCTCTCACCTCCTCCTTCTTCCCCCTCCTTCTCTCCCTCCTCCCCATCCTTCTCTTCTTACCCCTTCCTCCCTCTTCCTCCTTCCCCCTTCACAAGGCCCTCGTTCTCTTGGTGTTTCCGCCTCTCCTTCCTGGACGCTCTCAGTCCTGCTACTTGCTGCTGTTGCTGATGCCTTACTCTCTCTCTCTGTCTCTCTCTCTCTCTCTCTGTCTCTCTCTCTCTCTCTCTCTCTCTCTCTCTCTCTCTCTCTCTCTCTCCTCTCTCTCTCCTCTCTCCTCTCTCTCTCTCTCCTCTCTCTCTATCTATCTATCTATCTGTCTATTTATCTATCTATATCTACCCCTCCCTCCCTCCCCTTCATCCCTCCCCCTCCTTCCTCGTTCCATCATTCCTTCACACCGAGTCCTCTCCCTCACCTTCTCCCACCCATCGTCCTTCCCACCCTCCTTCCTTTCCCTCTCCGTCTCTTTCCTCCCCTATCCGTCTCCTTCCTTCCCTCTCCTTCTCCTTCCTTCCCTCTCCCTCTCCTTCGTTCCCTCTCCTTCTCCTTCCTTCCTCCTCCCTCTCCTTCCCCATATATCTCCCGCCATGCACACGCTCTCCCACGTCGGGATCCCCCCTCCCCTAAGCCGATAGACGTCCGCGCACGAATTACGGCCGATAGAACAAAGAACACAGGGCCCGTGTTGACACAGCGAGCCACCGCGGAAGCCGTGCTCTTCTTCCCTTCCCGCCGTCTTCCCAGGGGCGCTGTCGGGATATGGCAGAGGGCGAAGGGGCGAGGGGAGAGGGGAGGGGAAGCGAAGGGGAGAGGGGAAAGGAAGGAGTGAGAGAAGTGCGAGGGGTGAAAGGAGTAAGAAGGGGAAGGGGAAGGGGAAGGGGAGGGACGTTAGATGGGAACGGAAGAAGCTATAAAAAGGGAACGGAAGAAGGAACCTAAATAAGGGTGAAGGAAGAACCTAAATAAGCGAAAGACAAGGGAGAAGAAGAGGAGGAGAACAGGAACAGATAATGCAATAGAATGGGAAGTTCGAGAATAAACCCCCATCCCCCTCGTCTCCTCCCCCCAACCCCACCCCGACCCCCGGCGCGGAAGTTGTGGTCGAGGAGGTCGTGTGGTCGTCGCGGAGGCCCTGCGAGCGGTCGTGCCTGGCGAAGGGGCGGGCGAGGCGCTGCGGCCGCCGTCGCTCGAGCCTCAGCGCCGCTGTCGGGAGTCGCGGCGGGAATGCGTCAGGTCGTTTGTAATGTCGGCAGGTTTGCGTCCGGGAATGATTTTCGTCCGG